>NC_091698.1:55710000-56010000 GCF_041296265.1 Equus caballus | reverse complement strand
TTGATAAAATGCAAATCAGATTATGTCACTCCTAGGCTTAAACCATACAGTGGCTTCCCACCTTGTTCAGAGTAAATCAAAGTGCTGTAAAGGCCCTCCATGATCCCCCACCCACACACCCACACCTTTCTGACCTCATCTTCTCCTCTTTCCTGTGCTCATCCTGTTTTTGACTCAGTCACACTAGCATGTTTGTTGATCCCTAAACTTGCCAGGCACACTCCTGCCTCTGGCCTTTGCATTTGCTCTTCTCTATGCCAAGAATGTTCTTACCTCAGGTATCCTCCTGCCTCTTCCCCACCTCCTCAGGTCTTTATTTAAATGTCACCTCCTCAGTGAGGCCCTCCCTGACCACTCTACTTTACACTGTACCCTTCTTTATTTTGTCCCCAGTACTTCTCACCAACAAACCCAACACACACACATTGTTGTTGTTGTTATTTACCTTGTTTAATGCTTGTTTTCCCCAGTAGAGTGTACAGAGCATGGGGGCACGGTTTTTGTCATTTCAGTTCATTCCAATTTCTCCTGCACCTGGAGCAGTGCTGGCCTGTAATACAAGCTCAGTAAACACTGGTTTAATGCATTAATTAGTCCCTACTCACGAATGAGAAACAAAACAAACAGCTTGGTAAAAGAGATCTTGGGGGAAATCTCCAAGAGTTCTTTGGCCTGAGAGAATACAACTTATTTGAAGGGGGAAATAGTTTTGTCTTTCCCCTTTATTTCTGAAAGTTCTATTTAACAGAGGCTACACATGCCTGCCCCAGTAATCCCTTTCTAATCTTTAATATACTTTAATGAGAACACAGCTAAGAATGGAGAGTGGGAGCCAGGGCAAGGAAACAGGGAAGAGAGGAGAGGCAGGCAAATGAAGGGAAGAGGACTCCATGGAATGCATGACCCACGGGACTGGACTTGCCCTAGATCTTTCTGCCTCAGCTAGGTCCTGAAGCAGGTTTCCCTTCTGCTTTCTGGTCCCTCCCAGGTTCATTACTCCTCCTAACGAAGGAATCCTTCTGGCTGGTTTCGTCACTAATGGCGCTTCTTTTAGGTTGTATCAAAGCCTCCCCATTTAAAATTTCCACCATACAAGGGTGTGTGTTAAGAAAGAACAAAAAACTATTTACAGCCTGTGTAAATACCACCTCTCCCATTAGAGGTGGGAGAGGGTGGAAGGGACGCCAGCTGCCCCAGTGCTGCATACGGAGCGGGAGGCTTGCTTTTAACTGCACACCTCAGTGATAACATAATGGCCAACTGCAGTTCTCCAGCAGGACGAGCTGGCAAAGGCAGTGAGGCACCACTCACCTGCCACAGCAGTTGCCTTGCTCTGATTAGGGCAGCTCTTCCTTGGGTTAAGGTGCTATGTCTCTAGGGGTCACCAATTAAAGCCCTAGATGTCCTATGAAAGGCAGAGAGTCCAATCCAAGACAGTTGCTTATACTTGCCAAGGCAAGAGGGCAAATGGAGGCCTAAAAAATGTGTTTAAATATTTGAAAGTTATAAATCAAGCCAACAAACTGATAAAATATGTTCTATCCTTCTACCCTGAGAGCAACCTGGAAGGTTGGGTTCAAATTTAGAATTCTCAGATTCTTTGGACTTCTTTGCCAGAAGAGGTAGCTCATGGAGGGAGAGCCCCTAGCCCCCAGCCCATGTCCAGCCTCCCTTCTCCTCCCACCCTGGCTCCATCCCACACCACAGGGGCCTCCTGCACATGCATGTGGACACCCCAGTCGGCAGCTCCAAGCTCTGTTCACCTCCCCAAACACCTGCCCCTTGGACTTTGGAATACACACTGGACACTTTGGACTTTGGAGTACACACACGGTTCACAGTCTGCCCTCAAGAGGACCAATACTGGGAACAGGCCTGAAGGAGGGCTGGGGCTCTTTGGGGTCCCAGATTCCCAGAATGTACTCTAGAATGAGAGCGTGCACTCTGGGATGGGACAAGAGGGCGTGTCCCCTTGGCCCTAGGGACTCCTCCTAGAGAGGGGCATGGCAGGAGCAGCCCTCTGAAGTGCAGGCTAGGCACAGGGGAGGGAGAAGGGAGGAATATGTGGCCAGCATGAGATACTGCCTGGGGAGGGGCTCACATGAGTTCTTGGGTAGCCATGGGGCCAGCCAAAGAATGGAGAAAAGGAAGGTTAGGAAAGAAGGAATGGGAAAGGAGCCAAGTGAAAAGTAAAAAGGACTGAAAACACACCCACTTTATACTGGGTATACTTTCTTTGTAAGTATGATGTATTTTTTAATTGAACTATTAACTCTACTCCCCAGTTCATGGCACATTATGCTCATCATTATTATATCATTGCATGGTAAAATGTCACTCTTGTTTTATTTATGTATTTATTTCCTTTCCTTTCTACTCCCTACTCCCCCCTCATCCCTACTGGAAACCATTCTCATATATTAGAGAGTATTTTGTATGTAGAGGGGCCATCCTGGTTCCTCTCTCTATATCTCTGGGTGTAACAGCCCCGTGTCTCAGCCGTGCCTGAACCAGGGGATCATTCTGCACAGACCTGTGATGTCTCTTTGAAGTGATCGTGTGTCCTCCATGTCCAGTACAAGACCTAGTCAGCTTCCTCCTAGGCTTCAGAAGAATAGAACCACGTTAAAACTACCACAAGAACTTGTTAACCCTAAAATAGACTTTTGCAAAGATCACTCCACCTCGGACCCCATTCAAAGGAAAGGCCAAAATCTCATTAGAAGTTATTTTTATCTATAAATAAGTCCCTGCTGTGTTTTTTTATCATGTTGTTTTGAAGCCTATTACATCACAGTGTAATATTTTATCTGCTAAAAAAGAGTTTGGCATAAACGTTATACAGTGGATGGAGAAATGTTTCTGTACAAATTTATTCTCATTCTGTTTTAAGTTTCTGGCTACCACATGTGTATTGATTTTGATCATCATACATCCCCTTGTGTAGTCCCCTTGGGTCCTTTACCTAATCGTTTCCTAATAAATCTTTATATTGTCATTTCATTTACCTTTGAATACCAAAAACATGGGTAGATTTTCATTAACTTAAAATTATTGATTAATTGACTCCTAATTACAGTATGCGAAGTTTAGACTTTTAAAATCTGTCTGTTTGATAAGATTGGTGTGTGCATATGCCTTTAAAAAATAACTTACATATCTAAATTATCCAGAGGCCAATTTAAAATAAACTTTTAGCATCAATTGTACTTTTTTCCTTCAAGGACAGATTTAAATCTTAATATAGGCTAAATGTACCTTTGTAGTATTATGTTTTTATTTATGGAATTTGATTAACATTACAGGAAAAAAACACATACTGAGAGACCTATAAGATCCTTAGCAAAATTGCCAAACATTCTCTCCCAAGTCCACTTATTTTGGTTTTCCAGACATGTGAGCACATGATAAATGATTTAGGAAATTGGAAGAGTGTGGTACTAGCAGGGGGAAGCTTATCATTAAGTAATATTACTATATTGTAGTAATGGTAATAGTTCTATAATATCAGAGTTGGAAATGATTTAATTGAAAAAAGTAAGATACTGTAAATAAAGGTTAAGTCCCTGGTTCTAAAAACTGTGTCTGAAGACCAGCTCCTAGAGAATATGGGCTCTGAGACTAGTGATAGACAGTAGGGAGAGACCACCAACTGGTCCAGGGAGACAGTCTCCCATCCTGAGACTCAGAGGCTGGTATGTCACCTTTGTGGGCCTCCCTCCCCATAATCTAAAGTGTGGGTCCCTAGGGAACTAAGGTGTTGTAACTAAGAGAAGATTACGACCATTGGATCCTGATCATCTTACCAGATCAGGGTTTAAATACTCGGTATATTGGTGTTGAAATAATTAGAGACTGCCAAAAATACTGGCAAATTCTTCAAGTGAAAAAGAGCCTTTGTTGTTTCTGACCTAAGCGGAATTTCGAGCTATCTCTGAACTTGGAGCCAAAAGCGTTTGGCTTCTAGTCCTGGCTTTGCAGGTGACTACGTGACTTACTATCCTTTATCCCCTCTCTTGGGCACCAGTATTGTCCCACTCACACTTGCTGTTAGCTCACACTGTATCTTTGTGCAAATTAGGAAAACGTGCTCCAGACAGACAACACCCTAAAACCCAGGCACCTGGCCTAGAGAGGTGGGCACCGGCTACTTGCTCCTGCCACAACTTCCATAGCACATGTGGCTGTCTTTCCCCACCAATTTTCAAACACGCTTTGTCCCCCTTAAAAAAATCTCCCCCTAGGGGCCGGCCCTGTGGCAGAGTGGTTGGGTTCACGAGCTACCCTTCGCCGGCCCAGGGTTTCACTGGTTCAGATCCTGGATGCGGACATGGCACCGCTCATCAGGCCATGCTGAGGTGACATCACACATGCCACAACTAGAGGGACCCACAATTAGAGTGTGCAACTGTGTACGGGGGGAATTTGGGGAGAAAAAGCAGAAAAAAAAGAAGAGGATTGGCAACAGTTGTTAGCTCAGGTGCCAATCTTTAAAATCTCCCCCTAGACACCTTCCAGTGACTACCCTAAAGCTTGGTTCCCCTTCCCACCGTTCAATAAGATCACCAGTGGGTTCCACGTGCCTAAGTCTAAGGAACAGTTTTTATTTTGCATTTTCTGGCCCCCTCAGGAAACTTTGACTCTGCTGATCACTCTCACCTGAAAATGCTCTTCACCCAGCCTCTGACACCACAGGCTCCTGGTCCTCCTCCTTTCTCTGGTCTCTCCTCTCAGTTTCTTTGGCTGGGGCTTCCTCCTTGAAACCACATTTACGGTGAGCCTTCCTCAAGCCTTAGTCCTGACTTTCCCCTCTTCCCATTCTAGACTCTTTCTTTGATGTCAATAACCTCAAATGTTGTTCCCACAGCCGGAGAAAAACTTATTCCTCCATCCTCACACCCACTCAGGAAGGTATGGTACCAAAGCACCTCTCCTGGTCTTCTTCGCCAAAGACCAAGTAAACGAGCTGATTGGGAGGTTGGGGAAAGGCTGCACTAGCTCTAGTGACAACACGGCATCTGGCAACCTCCCCGGCAGACCAGGAAGCCGGCATTTAGGGTGGGGAGGTTCAATCCCGGAGGAAGGTGTGAGGAAGCCCCACGGTGGCTGGATTCCCAGCTGCATTTTCCAATTCAACTTTATCAGCAGTAAAATTGATGCATTGATCCCTAGTGATGTCCTGATCCTAATTCTCTGTTGGTTCTGAACTCAGAGGAGGGGGGTTTGATTTGTTTCCTCCTCACCCCCAGCCACCACACACGGTCCACAAACCAGGAAAGCTTAAGGAACAGGCACAAAGATAGGGCTTTGAAGATTTAAGATACATCCAGAGAAAAGGACGCTTCAGGTGTGGCTGGGATAGGAGGCGTCAGCACCTTAGTAAGCACAGGGTTTCTAGGTCCTTGACTGCTTTAAGATACAGCAGTTTAATGAGACCCATGTCACAGGCCCTCAGCAACCCCACACCTCTGCAACCTCAGCATACACAGGCTGTACAGACTTTTGGAACTTACAGATCTAAGCAGGTGCACCCAACATGGGGATTAGATGAGTCTTTCCATCACTTAAAACATGCAGAGCTTCAGTGAACAAATACTTTAGGCATTAGTGGCTGGGAAAATTTCTTGCTGCTCCTACCATATTTCTCAGGCAGGAACAGCCCAAAGGAAGCTAAGTTTCACACGAAACTTCCTGTAAAGGGAGCTAAGCTCCACCTGGGTGAGAACTGTGGTTCGCAAACTCTAACATTCATAAGAACCACCTAGTGAGCTTGTTAAAATAGTTTCCTGGGGTCCGACCCCACCCTGAGTCAGTACATCTGGGGTAAGGGCTATAAATTTGCATTTCTAACAAGTTCTCAGGTGATGTTGATGCTGCTGATCTGAGGACCACTTGAGAACCACTGGGTTAGAATATATTAGTTGTGTGATTCTAGCGTTAGGTGTATTAAATCAACTGCCTCAAACTCTCTTCTTCTTTATGTATGTTGAACTGAATCCAGTTTTAGGGCCACAGAGTGAAATGTGGTGGAATAAATCACCTGATTCCTTATGGCTTACCTAGAGACTCCTAGAATCACCCTCAAACCCCACCACGGGGATCAAAGTCCTCTGTAGATTTGTTACTTACGCCTGGCAGGGCTTTGATCTGAGACCCAGGTTTGGAGGTTCAGCCACAGAAAGTGGTGGCTTTTCATCAATGAATAGAGGAGAGGGGCCCTTATTTTATAGGTGGCAGGCCACATTTTGAGTATTATTGAAAACATTAGTAAACCAAAGTCTCGGACATCTAGTAAAAGGCCTGTGCCAGGGACACACTCTCTCCAGGAATCAAGGAGCAGCTGGATTGAAGAATCTCTCCATGACCAAACTAGTCAGGCTCTTCTGAACTCCCTTCTCAACTAGGCCCTGACTTTTGGGCTTCTATGTTCATCTCTGCATTGTCCAATTTTAGCAAGAATCCTGCTAAGTCAGTTTAGCCAGAAGCCCCACCCTCGATATCTGATCAGCTTCCTCATGCTCCGCCTTTCCCTAGGTGATGTGTCATCACCCTGCCCTGCCTTCAGCAAGAATCCCCCTCACCCCTGATGCTTCTTCTTAGTAATTCTCCATCGACTGACCCCCTTCCCTGCTCCTTGGCTATATATTCTCACTTTTCCTTGTTGTATTCGGAGTTGAGCCCAATACCTCTCCCCTACTGCAAAACCCCATTGCAGGGGTTCCTATACCTACCACAGTGGTCCTGAACAAAGTCTGCCTTACCGTTCTTTAACAAGAGTCATGAATAATTTTTTCTTTAACAAAATTTTGATCTTGAAGTCAGAATGAGAACAGTGGGAGAGAGAGATAAATAAAGGAGCCAGGCTGATAATGGAGGGGGGTGGTCAGCAGGAGAAGCCTGAGGTTCAGCCAGAGACACATCTTGGTTGTTTGCAGGCAGTGTCCATTCTGATTGGCCAGCACTGGGCCTTACCACCACTGCCATGCAGAGAGAAGGATTTCCTTAAGAGACAGGATTTGATCATAGAGGCCAGAGTAGTCCAAAATGAAAGGCAAAAGGAGATATGCCTGGATCTAACGGCTCTCAAGGAAGGTATTAGAAACCCTTTTTATTTGTCTTGGTTACTACTAGACCAGAAAGATTGACTGGGATCCAAAGAACTCTGACAGAGGGAGGGGAGATTTCAGAGAATAGACTGGAATAATCTACACTCCACCACCCCCAGCCAGGGAGTGCAGTTCCAGGAAGCTCTTGAGAAGTGCCTTCTTAAAAGGTCAGATAAGGAGTCAACAATAAGTTTAATTGGGGAATCACCCTTTAGAGACTGCGACAGTTATACCAGGTAGTCACACAACTGTGGCCAGATTTGATGGGGAGAGGGGTCTGGGAAGACAAGCATAGAATGCTTCTGGCATTACCAGTGAGTTTCAAGGTGCCTCAACCACTACAGGAGAGAATGCAGGCATGGCATGTCCCTTGAGGGAACGCACCCAAGGAAATTTGAGGAGGACTTTTACGGAAGGCACAGGAAGATGAAATGAACTTTAGGCAAACCAGGCAGGACAGTGGTAGACAGAGCCCAGGCCTGGGTTAGATATTGGTCCAGTAGGACAACATCATCCACGAAGGATCATCCACCCAGGAAGAGAGATAAAGGAGGACAAGGTCTGTGTCAACAGCTATGCTTCTGGCAGACTTGAAACTTCACAACTTCATATTGCTCACTGTGGTAGACCCCACAGACAGAATCTAAGGAGTACATCAGAAAAACAAATGTCTTGACTCAAGGCAAAGGGAAATTAAGAGGAAAACACTAATCGATATAGCAAATGACAAAAAAGGAAATGATCGATTTAAGAAGCAAGTTAACATGTGGCTGAGTCTTCCCGAAAAGAGAACTGGAATAACAGAGGCAAACAGATGATCAGAGACATGTCCCACTTTGCAGAAAAAGACAGACATAAGGAAGGTCTCTGCTGCCATTGACACAGCTTTAATACCCAGGAGAAAGGCAGTGCTCTGTGGACCAGCCCATGGCAGAGGTGGTTTTCCTCACTGGTCCCAGGGAAGAGCCTCAGAACCATCACCACAAACAAACTTGTATTGAGAACCTTGGATGTGCCAGGTACTGTCCTAGGCACTGGGAGTGTAGCAGTGAAGAAAGACCTCTGCCCTCGTGGAACAGCTCCACTCTAAGTGATTCTCCAGATTAAACAAGTGAGAAAACTGCCTTAGGAGGCAGGTATTACAGCCCTAAGAATTTCCAGGCAAGAGGCAGTGGCTCACAGGGGCTCATAAAAGCTGATAGTTAAATATTCACGGGTTTAGCAAGCCACAACTTTGGTATCTTGAAATCTTCCAAGATGGGAGCATTTACACCAAGAAAATTGGCAAATACTGTAAATCAGGGTTTTTTGTTTTTTTTTTTTTCAGAGAGCCAGTTTACCAGCACAACATGGCAGTGACTGCTCACAGAGGAAATGTGTCTGTGTCCTTGGTCTGAGAGGGACACAGGGTAAAAAGCAATTAAGGGATTTTAAATATACAGAAAGAGGAAGAAAGGAGCCTCCAGTAAATCCTGAAGCACCATTAAAAATTTCTAAATTTTGCAAGAGACTAGGAAGCTTTCAATTTCCAGATATGATATGGTAAAGCTAGGCCACAATTAACCTCTTGATGCAAGGCTTCCCCCAACACCGTGTAAAGTTCACAAGTCAAGAACTATAGAAAATTGACATATACACTGACAGAAATTCAGACAAAGCTGATATTGACAAGATTTTCTCTTTCATGTTTTCGCAGTCTTCTCTGCTTCTCTTGGATACAGCTAGGCCTCTGCGAGGGTCTGTAGCTGGTGCCAGTACTATGTGTGCGTTCTGGCTTTCCAAGAACTTTATTTTGATTGAAGCAGACATTTGTCATGATTTTTGGCTGCCCATCTTCTGAATCTCTTCCCCTTCCTTAAGAGTCTTGGTGGGAGGCAGAGACTATCTCCTTTACAGAAGCAGAAAATGCCACTTACTTTCCCAGCTTCCCTTGCAGCCATATGACAAGGGTGCAGCCACCTGAGCAAGACAGAGTCAGGGAGACACGCCTCCCTCGACTTTGAATCAGCGATGCACAGATGCAGGCCCAGCAGAGAATCCCCGTGAGGGTGGGTCCACAGCTCAGCTGCTGACAAGTGTCTTCACAGGACCAGTTCACGGGGCACACTACTCAAAACCAGGTTTTCCAGTCTTCCCTGCAACTCTCGCAACTCTCCAAAGAACTATCAATAACTTCCTTCTCTGCTTAAATCAGGCAGAGTTGGTTTCTGCAGCTCACAACCTAGAATCAGGACTGATACAACTGGTCTAAATGCCATAGAGGCCAGCAGATTTGCTCATGTTTTCTAAGTTTCTTGGGCATGGGGCTGGCGCTAGGGTAATCTTCTACGTCCTATTAACCCTTTGGAAAGTAGGACATACAAGAGACTTTGGCTGCAACTGCTGAGGGGACTCCACTCCTCCTAGGCACTGAGCGAGGCCCCTAGGCTGAGGCTGAACAGCATCCGAGTCTGTGAAGGAGATAACTGTGCGCTTTAACGTCTGTGGTCTTTGTCTTACAAGAGCAAGGAGATTTGGTTTCAGAGCCTTTATTCCTCCTTGGGAATGTAATACCATATTTCATAACATTTAACATACTACCAAGAAAGGAGGAGAAACTGCCAACTAAAGTTTGACACAATACTTGTCACTATTTTAAGTGACATTTTAGTTTATCTTATACTTACTTAACGAGCTCGTTTAGATGTACTTAGACATAGATTTTTATCTTATGTTGTTCTTGTGAAGACATAAAAAGGAAAATATGAGTAAAATAACTTAAAGTATTCTTAGAAGCTCTTTATATTCAGAATCCAAATATTCTGAATCATTTTTGTTAGAAGCTTTCTATATTCAGAATCCAAATATTCTGAATCACGCTTGTTTTCAAACTTGGAAAAGAGATTTTACTGAATATCATTTTACTTTTTTCCCCTAAGGGATAGTCCAAACAAGTCTATAATATACTCTGAATATGGATTTTTTTGTTATATAAGACCTCCGTTTTTGGATGGTGTCCCAAAGGGTATTTTTTTAAGCTTTTTATTTTGAAATAAGTTTGGACTCACAATAACTTGCAAAAATAGTACAAAGAGTTCCCATATATCCATACCCAGCATTCCTCAATGTTTTGAATCACTTTCTAAAAATTCATGTATCATTCACATAGTACCATAAAATTCATCCTTTTAAAGTGTACAATTCAATGGTTTTTAGTATTTTCACAAAGCTGTCCAACCATCACCACTATCTATTCCAGAACATTTCTATCACCCCCAAAAGAAACCTTATATCCATTAGCAGTCATTCCCCATTCCCCTCTTTCCACTCTCCCAACCCCTGCAACCACTAATCTACCTTCTGTCTCTATGGCTGAACCACTTTTTAACTCAGAGTGGCCCACGTGAACTCAGATAGTATCACCCTCTGTGTGATACCATCATCACCATCAAGAGCATTGGTGATGCAGCATTTTATAACAGCACTCTACTCTATCTGCTGGGTTTTCTTTCAAGCTGCCGACACATATTCTGTCAGTTTTGATGCAAATGGCAGGCAATGACTCCACCATCATAACAGCTGCCTGGCTGATGAGACTGTAATATGATTTTCAATTTTAGAGAGGTTAAAAATGTGACCAAAAAAATCACATCTTAGAATCAATGAAATATTGCAATGGAAGAACATTATTTGGGACATTTCAATTTTATTGGCATTGCATCACTGTCAAACATCATATTGTCATAGGTTTACATTGTCATTTCGTCCCATTGCGTGTCTTCTGGTAAACCAGTTGGCTACAACACAGCTGAGCAAGTATGAGATAGGAAAGAGGACAGTGGTAAGTTTTCACCCTCGGGTGCAGTGGGCACTGATAATTTAATTAAAGAATGGTTCTGCTCCCATTTCAGAGCCTTCTTGGAGCAAAGGCTAAACTACCCATCAGTGGTCGAAGGAGGGAGTCAAAGGAGCAGTGGATGGTAGTGGGCGGGGCATGGAGGTTAGCCTCATAAAGGTGGGAGAAAGACAGCAGGTTTCCAATCTTCCCCTCAGGGAAATTCACCGCCAGAATAGTAGAGTGACACCTCTTGCCCTCTCTCCAGCCCTTGGTAACTGTGTGCTGGTTATTTTCTGATTGCCCATTCCCCACCCTTTTCTGCCTTGCTCTGTGTCTGGATGGGCTAACAGCTACCGACTACATTCCCTGGTCATTATAGTCCTCTGGTTTCCTGTGAGTTTGGTTGATGGGAGGGAGTTCTTAAGGTGGGAAGAGTGAATAGACAGGATATTTATCTTCCCCCTATAGTCTCTCCCATCCCTGGGCAGTCAGGGCCCCCGTTTTGGCACATTCCTGTTGGACAGCGCCTCTGTCTTGGCTACAGCTCTTACTGAGTTCTGGTAAGAGCTCCCTCCCCTTACCCCTACTAGAACTTCCCTATATGTAGTTCCTGGATGCTTCTACATCCCCTGTTGGTACACTTACCCTTGCCAATAATCCCTTTGCTATATTCCCTTCAATTATCTCTTTAAGTACACCATTTGTTTCCTGTGGAAACACTCAGTCCTTCCCCCAGGGGGAGTGACTCACAGACAGCCTCCTCTCTCCTCTCTCTCTCCTCTCTTTCTCTCTGGATCCATACCCCCTGCAGCAGACACCCAGTCCTCTCTCCTACATGATACAATCTTACTGGGCCAGGCTCTGTTTCTGCCATAGGGAGGTCTGCAGTTGGGGGCCAATAAGTTAAATTCAGGGGGAAGATAATAAAAGTCCAGTTTTGTCTACAGATCAAAGCTGTATTCTACAGTCCAGTTAAACCAATAAAAAAGTTGAGATTTTGTTCCCTAAGATCTATTTCTCAGTTGGTTCTGAACTCAGAAGGTAGGGGCATTATCCATTGGTCCCCTTAAACCCCACCAACCCCACTCAAATTTATATCTCCACTTTCAGGTGCATATAGCCAGCCGTCTTGTAGTTTTGCAAACTGCTCAGAAGAAACATATCCACACCAAACTCATGATCCTCCCCTTCCTACCCCAAACCTCTTCCAATGTTCCCTATTTCAGCCCATCGTACCACTCTCCATCTAGTTGCTCATGCCAGAAACCTGGAAGTCATTCATGACACCTTCTTCTTCACCCTTATAGACACAAATTTTCAAATACTGTAGATCCTATCTATGAACAGATCATTAATCCATCCATCTCTCTCCATCATCACTGCTACAACCTCGGTATAAGCCACTATTGCCTGGACCATGGTAATAGCTTTTTAAAAAGTTTTAAGGTGGAAAAAAACTAAAGAGACAAAAATTTGCCCATTTTCTAGAGCCTCAGATGTATCATGAAGCTTCCAGGAAGTCCAAAACAGCTAAGAAACATTTATTCTAGTATAGAATAAATTCTAGCCCTTTTTCCTAATAATGACATATTTTTAAATGAAAGCACCTAACTAATACCTAGGGGCCTTAAAACAACAAAAAATAAGTGTTCAAGTGTTTGGAGCTGTGGGCACCATGAAGGGTGGTGCTTTCTGTTTGCCCCAGGTTTGCAAGTGCTCGCTAGGATGAGAACTGAGCCCAATCTGGTGGTCACCAATAGCATCACTGTTCTAAGAAGTACATAATAAGGAGGACACCTTTGACCCAAGGATCCTCCGGGGCTCTCTGCCCATGTTCATTGCTGTTGTGGGTTAAATTGTGTCCCCCAAAAAGATATGTTCAATTCCTAACCCCATGAATGTGATCTTTATTGGAAATAGGGTTGTTGCAAATGTATTTGGTTAAGATGAGGTCATACTGAATCAGGGTATGACTGGAGTCCTTATAAGAAGAGGAGAAGAAACACAGTCACAGATACAGAGGGAAGACAGCCATATGAAGACTGAGCCAGAGATTGGAGGTATGCTGCCACAAGCCAAGGAACACCTAGGGCTACCAGAAGCTGGAAGAGGCAAAGAAGGATCCTTCCCCAGAGCCTTTGGAGGGAGCACAGCTCTGCGACATCTTGATTTCAGATTTCTGGCCTCTAGCACTGTGAGATAATCAATTTCTGCTTTTTAAGCTACCTGGCTTGTGGTACTGTGTTACAGAAGCCCTAGGAAACGAATGAACCAGACGTTAGGAATTTAGTCCTCTAGAGCAGGAGTTGGCAAACTGTGGCGCACAGGCCAAATCCAGCCCACCGTCTGTTTTTATATGGCCCACAAGCTAAGGACTTTGTTTTCCGAGCAGAACATTTGCAATCAATTTGAGGATACGGAACCTCAATGAAGTGAAATGTTATTTCCCAAAAAAGAATTCCATTGTTCTCATTAGTAGATCTGTATTACAAAAAAAATTGTATTCAATTACTTTTAATGTCACCATTTAAAAGTGTGCAGAGGGGCTGGCCCGGTGGCGCAGCGGTTAAGTTCGCACGTTCCGCTTCTCGGTAGCCCGGGGTTCGCTGGTTCGGATCCCGGGTGCGGACATGGCACTGCTTGGCAGCCATGCTATAGTAGGCATGCCACATATAAACTAGAGGAAGATGGGCACGGATGTTAGCTCAGAGCCAGGCTTGCTCAGCAAAAAGAGGAGGACTGGCAGTAGTTAGCTGACGGCTAATCTTCCTCCAAACAAACAAACAAACAAACAAAAAAAGACAATGATTTTCTGATCGGTGGTTATCAGGGAAAAGGGGGGGTGGGGGGAGGGCACAAAGGGGGAAGTGGTGTACCCACAACATGACTAACAAAAATGTACAACTGAAATCTCACAAGGTTGTAATCTATCATAACATTAAAAAAAAAAAGTGTGCAGAAATTTGCTTTCTTTCCTGTTATATGAGGACCTACATAACATCCACAATTTTGCCTCTTGACCTGCAAAAGCAATTAAATTTTTTCTATCTGGCCTTTTACAGAAAAAGTTTGTTAAACTCTGCCCTAGAGGGATCTCAGCGTCATCTTCTCATTTAGGCAAGGGAATTTCTAAGCATCAGTGAAAACATTTTAATTATGAGAAAGAAGTTTGATTTTTATCTGTTTTCATTTTACATAAATTTTTTTCCCATGTTACTTTTTTTTAATAACAGCTTTTTTGAGATAAAATTCACACATCATACAATTCACGCATTTGAAGTATACATTTCAATGGTTTTTAGTACATTCAGAGTTTTCCAATCATCGCCACAATCAATTTTGGAGTATTTTCAGCACCTCGTAAAGAAATTTCATACTCATTGTACTCATCAGCAATCAGTCCCCATGTTCCTCCAGACCCATATCCTCTAGCCCCAGGCAACCACTAATCTACTTTCTGTCTCTATGGATCTGTGTATTCTGGACATTTCGTATACATTTTCCATGTTACTTTTCTACATCTGCTTTGGTTGATCTGAATTTTTATACATTTTCTTTCAATGCTTTAAAACGAGAACAAGAAGAATTCATACCAGAAGTGTGAGCTATAGAAGGCTTTGACTTCTCTGACATCCATCTTTCCCATCCTGAAATGTAGCTGACAGATATGGCCCCACTGGCTACGTCTCCTCCATAAACTAAAAATGTCCTAGACTTTCCCTTATAGAAATATTTCATGACTGAATGTTCTGAGGTCAGGAAACTGGAACCCAGAGCACAGGGATCCTAAACCTCCCAGCTTGTGGCTTTTTGAGGTACTGAATGGTGACAGGACAGGAATCAGGCCAAATATCTCTCATATTTGCTGGTAATATGAATCTCTGAAATAGGAAGAGAAAGTGGTAAAAAGAAAATTACTTATACAAATTGCCCTTGAGAAATACAGCCTAATCTTTAAACATTTCATATTAAATTTCTTTCAGAATCAAGATTTTTAAAAAATCTTACAAGGCCTCACCAATTAATTATTTGCTTTTATTCTCTGGTAAAAGGTCCTCTGACTGGAAACCACCACTTCACTTTGCTTGTCATAGCAATTAGCTATAATGAGTTCTAATGAGCCCTTGAGTTCTTTCCTTACTTATTAAAGAGCCATAGTATTTAAATCACCGCATCTATTGTTCCAGGTATCTATTGCTGCAAAACAAACCACCCCAAAGCTGATTGGCTTAAAACAACAACAATCTTTTTATTACCTCTCAGGGTTTCTGTGGGTCAGGAACTCAGGAAGAGCTCTATTGGGTGATTCTGTCTTAGAATCTCTCATGTGGCTGCAGTCAGATAGTGGCATGAGCTGGAAGAGTGGGCGGGCGTTGGGAGAGGTTGGCATGACGGGGCATCTCTCTTTCTCCATGTCAGGGGGCCTCGTCATGTGGTCTGTCTGCAAGGGTTAGCTTGCACTTCCCCAGCATGATGGTCTCAGGGTGGTAATGCTTCTTACACAGTGGCTCATGGCTCTCATGCAGGTCCAGCAGACCAGGTAGAATCCATACCACCTTTTATGACCTGGCCTGGAAGGTCACATTATATCACTTCTGCCATGTTTTACTGGTCAACCAGTCACTAAGGTTTGGCCCAGAGTCAAAGAAAAGGGGCACAGAATTCACCTCTTCATGGGAGGATGGTAAAGAATTTACAGAAAGATTTTAAAACTGCTATTATCTATACAGGAGACATTCTTTGGTTTATGTAATAATTACTCCAGTGAGAGACACTATTTCTCTTTTCTTTTCACTTCCCTGTGTTTTTTCCCCTCTTTTATGATCCTCTTAAAATGCTTACAAATTAAAGACTTCGGATCTAAATATTTTGCTTGGTATTTATGCGTTCTGTAGATAGATTAATTTTTGCAACAGGCCCAAATATTTCCGGCTGTTCTATTCTATTCTGCCTACTTCCTGTTTGGTTGACTTTTATTTCCTGTACTCTTTGTCAAAGGGCTTTGTCAAAGTTGTAAACTTCCATTTTGGCCTAGGCACTGTGTTCTGTTTCTGAATCTGCCAGTGGTCTTGAGCAACACTATGTGTACAGTGACGGTAAATACAATACAGGAAGTGAAAATTAAAATACTATTTCTTAACTTAATGTTGATAGAATGAAATGCCCACTTTAAGGAAATACATATTTTAATGGAGACCATTTTCCAAGAGCTCAGACCTCAAAGAGTCAGCTCATCTTCTCATTGGTGAACTGCTCTGGGCCATTGGTTGGGCCATTGAGGATCCAGCCCCAAAGATCTTATTTCCAAGTGATTACAAGCCTAGCTAGAATTATCTCTTTCAGAGACAGTTCTAAATTGTTTTGGTGTGCAAACAACAGGAACCTCAATGCAACTGGCTTAAACCATAAGGGGATATTTATTAGCTCACGTAACAAGGATTCTGAGGTGGGATGGTTCCAACTCAGCAGCTAACTGAGTCATCAAAAACTCAGATTCCTTCTAAATCTTTCTGCTCTAACATCTTCAGCATGTTGGCTTTATTTTTTGAATTCATGGTCTTAAAATGGCTTCTATGGTTCACTTGTCACATACAGACACAGCAAAGTCCAGTGAATTCCTGGGTGTCTCTTTTTATGAATGAAAAAAATTTATTCCAGAGTCTCCCCAGCAAATTTCCCCTCCTGTTTCATTGGTCAGAATTGTATTGACCAACTGACCACTCTCTGGCTCAAGAATGGGATTACAAGCCGGCCCATGGCCGAGTGGTTGGGTTCGCAAGCTCTGCTGCTGCAGCCCAGGGTTTCGCTGGTTCAGATCCTGGGCGCAGACATGGCACCGCACATCAAGCCATGCTGAGGTGGCGTCCCACATGCCACAACTAGAAGGATCCACAACTAAGGGTATACAACTGTGTACGGGGGGCTTTGGGGAGAAAAAGGAAAAATGAAATCTTTAAAAAAAAAAAAAGAATGGGATTTCCATGATTGACTTAAAGATGCGCTTCTCATTAGTAGCAGGGTGGATTACTAAACAAAATCATTGGTCTGTTAAAAAGGGGGAAGGGGAGAAAGAATGATAGACAAGGGGCCTTTTAATATTTGGACTTCCTGTAATACAAAGGGAGAAATTCCCCTGCCCTGGAGTTCCTGGACCATTGAATGGCACCACAACTAAAACAGTTGCTCAAAGCAGAAACCTGGCAGTTCTCTTTATGTCTCCCAAGTATCTATTCCTTTAAAGCCACTGCCTTAACTCAAGCACTTATCTTCTCTCCCCTCCATTATTACAATTCGTTTCCCTACTAGTCTTCTGCCTCTGGTCTTGCACTTCCCGCAACCTGTCTCCCACATTGTTGACAGGGTGAGATTTCTCTCATATTCTCACTGGAGCTCAAATGCTAAAATGGAGTTAGATGCCACTCTCACTGTCCACTTCTTCCAACATGAGTTCACTTATATGGTGAAATTTGTTTCATGGCTGCAGAAGTACAAAAGAGTTCTGATGCAAAGGGGCTCAAGCGACAGAGGAAAGCAAGGACAGTATAGGAGATGGGATGGCATCTGTTGCTATCATCAGCCTGATGATGGTTTGGAGTCCCTGTAGAGGAAGGGGTTAGAGCCAAAAGATAAAGGAACTGTATTATGATCGATTCTGTGAGTCTGTGGGCACAAGCAGTCCTTTTTGAGGCCTAGGTGACAAAAGTGTGATATTGCATTAGACAGAAGGGGAGATCTTCTGGGGTCTGCAAAGCAGGAGAGAAGATTCCATGCTCTATTGTACTCTGTCCCTCCTATTTCAGCACTAATTATCTTGTATGGGAATGGCAGACCAGTGTCCCCACAGACTGTAAGGTCCTTGATGCTGGGACATAATTTCTCCTTTGTATTTATAGTGTATAGCACAGTGCTTGGCGTGTGGTAAGTACTCAATCACTGATTAATTCAACATTTTTTTTTTTTAGGAAGATTAGCTCTGAGCTAACTGCTGCCAATCCTCCTCTTTTGCTGAGGAAGACTGGCCCTGAGCTAACATCAATGCCCATCTTCCTCTACTTTACATGTGGGACGCCTACCACAGCATGGCATGCCAAGTGGTGCCATGTCTGCACCCGGGATCTGAACCGGCGAACCCCAGGCTGCTGAAGCGGAACCTGATGCACTTAACCGCTGCGCCACCGGGCCGGCCCTTAGTTCCACATTTATTAAGTTTAATTCTCATTTATATACACAGCACCCAATAACCACTAAGAGAAGTGATGTGACCAAGATCATATCAAAAGTCTAAGGCAAAAAATGTATTCAAAATATACCCAGTAATATGAAAGTACAATTTTACGATTTACAATATTGATCACTTTTAATAAGCACTAAATAGAAATAAGTGTGTACGTGTTTATTGGAATAAAAAAGTTCCATCTGGAATATCCAAAATTAGGTTTAGCGTATTTTGAATCTTGTTAGAGTTTTTAATAGTTTGCTGTGAATATTAGATGAAATATTTAGAATAATTAGATTATTAGATGAAAGTTATGCTTGTCTTCAATCTCAGTTGTTAGATAACAAAATACAAGCCTTGCTTTCTTATGCAGTAATTTAGAAATCCAAACCTTCTGCTCATAATTTCCTGCTTTTCCAACTTTACTGATCCATGGTCACACAAAATCTGCTTTTTAACCTCATTCAGACCTACAAACCTTGGAACTATTCCAAATTTCCTAGGACATCCATTCTGTAGCCAACTTCCTTCCTTAAAGAGCTTAGTATAAAAATTGGAGCAAGACATGCAAACGTGAATAATATGATACCAAGTGAAAAAAAACTGGCTACCAAATTTTATGTATGTATAGTATTCATAATTGTAGCTATGTAAAATACACAGTAAAATTTATGTGGGGATATACTCCAAAACACTACTCTTGGACATTTTTTGCACAGGGTTGGGGGTGAGGTCATTTTAATTAACTCTCTTTTTTTCTGCTTTAATTTTTTACCAAGATCAAGTAATAGCAGAAGAAATAAATCAAAGCCTGCATGTGAAAAGCTCTGGAAGGGAACACATGCACACAGACTTACACATGCACATAGGTGATATTTGTGTTAGTGAAGTCACTACAGGTCTTTTTTCTTCTTTTCTCCAATCTTTCTTTAATGTTTTATAGGTATTTTTTTACGTTATACTTTTTTAAGAAGTATACTTCCCTATACTTCTTAGGGAAGACTTGCCCTGAGCTAACATCTGTACCAATCTTCCTCCTTTCTTTTTTGTATGTGGGTCGCTGCCACAGCATGGCTGATGAGTGGTGTAGGTCCACGCCTAGGATCTGAACCTGCAAACCTAGGCCACCCAAGCGGAATGTGCTGAACCCAACCACTATGCCATGGGGCCAGCTGCTTGATGTTATAATTTTAAAATAAAAATTTTAGCAAAAAATTAAGGACTTTGAATATTATTAAGGAGCTTATTAACTGGTTGGCTCAGCTTGATTTTATGCTATTAATCCTTAATTTTGGTATTTGTCTTAATATAATCAGTATTATGCCTCTCTACAGGCATAGTCACTTACCTCTTTGGTGGTGGCAGGGGTGGGGGTTGTGGACTTAAGGCTTGTGCCTCTTTTTTTTCAATAGTACCTAATGCCCAGTGGTGATATATTATCACTCATATCAATACTGGTGTGCTTCAATGTGTAACAATTTATATTTCATTAGATATTTACGAGCATCTGCAACACTTAGGGCACTGTACTAACCACCACAGGGAACAAACAAAAACACCCAGTTAATGCCTTTAATAAAAAAAAGTTAAAGGACTGATTTTTATTTTTTCCACAGAAATGTTGAATTGAGGACTTTTGAGAAAAGAGCATGAGAGTCTTAAATGATACAGAGGCTGTGAAGGCCAAGCACTCCATATGTTAGCATTTTTATTAGGAAGATTATCACTGCTAGTTAGCTAGCAAATACTTTTATATTGCTTTATGTCTTAGGTCATATTTGGAATTGCAATGTGGCATACAGGGAAAAGACCCAAACTAAGAGTTTGAAGGTCTAGTTTCAAGTCCCAGCTGAGCAACTAACTAGCTGTATGGACATGAGCAAAGTACTTAAATTTTCTGTGCCTCAGTTTCTCCATGTATAAAATGGAGTGAACCAAATGATCTACAGGGTTCCTTCCAACCTTAAACTTTGTCCGCTGTTGAGACATAACAGAAACATCTTATGACTTAAAGGTGATGATGACTTTACTACCAGTTCAAATGCTAATTCTAAATCTGTACAAGTAAGTATTGGATCTCATGTTTGTGAAACATCAGATATTACTACTGTTACAGAAATCAAATCAGTTCGCTGTATCATACTTTCAAGCAGTGCTATACATGCAAAACTAGCATGTATAATACTATAGGACCTATATGATATAAACATAAAGATTAAAAGAGAGCACCATTTTGAAAATGAATGTTTCATGACTACTTTTTAGAGTTTCCATGTACTAAGACATCATTTTCTCTGGGTGTTCATAAATCTTGTTTCAGTTTTTTAAATGAAAATAGGTGAATGAGGCAAGTTTCCTTATAGCCATAGTTCTTACTTAAGGAACTGTCCCTTTCCCCTAAAGTTTGCTTTAAAAATGGTGGTACATGGACTCGTGTTGGATAGGAGGGAGAACAGGCAAAACTGATGATGGCAAGATCTGGGTCTGCTGCTATTCTCCAAACTATTCAAGAATTTTTGAAGTTAATCTATATGTTTCCATTTTCCTGACAGCAATTGCTGCTGTATCAGCAGTTTTCCAGATTAGAAATCTGGGATTTTTCTTTGACTCCTGGTTCTCCTTCATTCCCTATATCCAGCTGGCCATTAAGGCCTATAACCTCTCATGTAATATCTCTTGATTGTTTCCTTACTCTTCATTTTGACTTCATTTCCGCGCTCAATATCCTGGCTGTTTCAGGCTCACATTTGTTTTACTACAATAACTGGTAGTAAAATGCAGATGTTACTTGGGCGGGGAGTTGGGTTTTCACACCGATCACTAAACTGAGCCCCCTCAGTTCTGGTGTTCACCTAGAAGGGTAGGATGCCATTTCCTTTCCACCCTGTTGTCTATTTGGACTCCTCGGTAGGCTACCATGAACCTGGGCTCCCCTGTCCTCTCCAAGTACTTCCCTAACCTCACCTAACACTACCCATTGTTCTTCTGGCCCTCGCCCATTACCAGTTGAGTTTTAAGATTTACTTCTGTGTTAAGTAGTTATTAGAGTAGCAAGAATATACTCAATGGTATTATTACAATTTTCAACTACTAATGGAATTTTTACTTTTTGTTGGTGTCATAAGTGACAGCAGTAAAATTTATTGCCAAAAATACTACTGCAATGTGTATAGCTTTAAAACATAAATATACCAAAAGAGGATCTCTAAATATAAAGGTTCTTATGGGGTGAATTGGTCTCCCGCTGTGACTTGCATGCTTTAGCGGAACATGGTAAGCTGAGTATCATGGCTCTAGTCTAGAGCAAAGCTTGTCAAAGTGAGTTTTTAGGGACAGAACTCTTGGTGAATTTGGCAAAAAACGTACATTCCAGGGCCCCTCCCCTACCTTCTGAATCAGCATTTCTGGGAGTGGGGCCATGGAATGTGCATTCCAAACAAGCTCCCAGAGTGATTCTTATGACCACCAAATTTAAGAACCACTGTTCCAAACCACTGGTGGTATTTTGGATATCTGTGACCAAACTGTTCTTGTCACAATGATTTGGGGCACCACTGGCTTTTACAGTAGGGGTGGTCAGGTATGCTAGATGCCCTGCAAAGGACAGTCCAGCACAACTAAGAGTTGTCCCCCATCCTTATGCCTTTCACCAGACATTCACATTCATGTAGATGAAAAGTCTATTATAATAATATAAGCCTAGAACACAACGCCATTTTACATATAAATGCAAAATACTTTTTTGCGTGGTTTTAATATACACCAATTTCCCAGGAATGCAACTACTGTATAAATCAACGTAAGACAGTTTTATTAGGATACTTTTTAAAAGTTGGAAAATCGTCACTCTGACAGCTCACCAATATAACTCATTGGTATCAGGTGTATTCGGAGCATATGCATTCAAAGTGATTCTACGTATAGGAGCAAACATTTGAAAACTTGATCATGTCTTTTAAAGTAGTCATGTCCAAGTGTGTAAGGAAAAACTCAGCTCTCCTCATTTGTCCTTTAGTCTCACACTACTACCAAACTCACAACACTTCTGATACCAGATGTGTGGGGTTTTTGTTCCCACATCAAGCAATTCTCTGTGTGACCAGATGGGTGTCTTAATTTAACTCAATTCTGACACTATCT
Organism: Equus caballus; assembly: GCF_041296265.1. NCBI lineage: Eukaryota > Metazoa > Chordata > Mammalia > Perissodactyla > Equidae > Equus > Equus caballus. Next base: position 55,987,721 of record NC_091698.1, on the reverse strand, counting down.
ACCAGGAGATAGTATCAGATCCTACAGGTTAAGGGCTCAGTCCCATGAGACTGCCTCCCACTTCAATGCCAATCGCAAGTGATAGGTCCCCAGGTCACCCTTAACTTCCGTCTGACTTGACAACAAATCGAAGTTTCCCATGGCCTCTTCCCACTTAGATTCAATTATTTGCTAGAACAGCTCACAGAACTCAGGGAAACACTTACTTACATTTACTAGTTTATTGTATAATAAAGGACAAAATAAAGGATACAGATGAATAGCTGGATGAAGAGATACATAGGGCAAGATATGTGGGAAGGAGGGTGGAATTCCATGCCCTCTCCAGGCGAGCCACTCTCCCAGCACCTCCACATGTTCACCACCTGCAAGCTCCCTGAACCCCCACTACTGATATTTTTATGGAGGCTTCCTCATGTAGGCATGATCAATTATAAACTCCATTTCTAGCCCCTCTCCCCTCTCTGGAGAAGGAAGTTGAAAATTCCAAGCTTCTAATCATGGCTTGGTCTTTCTGGTGACCAGCCCCCAACCAGGAGCCTACCAGGAGCCCACCCAGAGTTGCCTCATTAGAACAAAAGAGACTGCTATAGCCCAGAAAATTCTAAGGGATTTAGGAGCTCTGTGCCAGGAACCTGGGGCAAAGACAATATATATATTTTCCATTATTTTATTCATACCAAGCATTTACATATTGAAGTTTATAATATATTTTTATAAATGGCTTTATTTTTATTTATCCTCTATTGCTCTTAGAGCATTATTTTTATTTGTTTGAAAATGTACCTGTAAGGTAAATATCTATGAATTTCACTTCAGGATAGTAAAGGGGATGTTACAAATATAAGTTATAAAACAGTGGACACTGATCTAATAAGGTGGAAAATCATTGTTCTTGATACTAAAGAACATGCCTAAAACATAAAATCTTTTTTTTTAAATGATGCAGCAATCAAGAAGTTACATCCTTCAAGAAACAAACAAATCTCATTAGTAAATAGACGTGTTCCGGAATATGCAAGAGGGAGAGTGAGAGATAAAAAGTGAAATTGCTCTATAAGAGACTTTTTGTTGTTGTAGAAAGAATAAAAAAGACACCCGTCATCAAACTGAATAGATGTAGTTATAACAAAGTTTCAGAATAAAGTCAGTTACTGTGGTCCCCCATGAGTAGATCTCTGCACCCAGCTGGGCAATTGGAGGCTCCCTACCCCCTCCTGTCCTTGGAATGTACGTTCTGCCCACCATTCGCACACTAGGAGCTCTTTCAAGGATGCAGCCTTGAGAGAGTAATGTGTTGTTCAGACCACTTGGACTATGCACATGACTGAACCCCATTAAGAACTTCATGTAAACTATTAAGAACCTGGCGGACGGGTGCAGAGATCTACTCATCTTGCAGCCGCCCAAGACAAGCCTCATATACAAGTTCTCTTGCTTATTAAACCTGCAACCCACCAATCTGGAGTGGTCTGCCTCTTCCTTCGGTCTCTCCCTGCCCTCTGTGTACAAGGGCCAGTTTTGAATTTCACACAGGGAATTCCTGAAATTGCTAACCAACAAAAGAGAAGGAACAGCCTATCTGGCCAGGGGAATCCTTGAAGCCTTCCTGTAAGCTGAATCTGAAAGGCTGAGGAGGAATGAACCAAGTGAAGAACTGTGTGTTAGGAGGTGGGGAGGGGGGACGTGGTGAGCAGGGGCTCAAAGACAGACTGTGCAAGTTGTGTGGCCCTCAGGGGGAAAGGTATCCAAAAATCTTTTCAAATATTTTTAAAAATTGAGGTATAACATACATAAAGTGCACAAGTCTTTACACACCAGTATAGCTCAATTTTTAAATATATATAACCCATGACAAAGATAAACAAAGCTGGACACTAGTTAAAGTGGTAAAGACAGATTCTTTTCCCTAACTATTGAAATAAGGGGGGCTGGCCCCATGGCCGAGTGGTTAAGTTCACGCGCTCCACTGCAGGTGGCCCAGTGTTTCCTTGGTTCGAATCCTGGGCGTGGACATGGCACTGCTCATCAAACCATGCTGAGGCAGTGTCCCACATGCCACAACTAGAAGGCCCCACAAAGAAGAATATACAACTATGTACCGGGAGACTTTGGGGAGAAAAAGGAAAAAAATAAAAAAAAAATTTTTTTTAAAATAAGGAAGAGAGCCCAGTGTAAACTGAATTCGACTTCAATTTGTGCAGAGGTGACTGGGTGATTTCAAGGGAGGAGGGAACAGGGAGGAGGAAGAGAAGTCAGGGAAGTGTAAATTTATAAAAAGTGGGAAGGGGAGTTGGTCAATGCAATCAGGCCATCTGCGTTTGTTAGCTGGCATTTATTGAAGTCAGGCGCCTACCCTCCCACAGAGACTGGGAGACAGGGGTCTTGTCTTTAGGTGTTGGCTGGAGCAAACTAAATTCTTTTGGCAGCCTTGAGCTTTCCCAAGCAGCAACCTAAGGCAGCTGAAGCCATCATCCTGGAGATGTAGCCTTGAGCTGTTAGAAACTTTGCTAGTGTTTGTTCAAGTCTCTTAGTGTAAGGGTGGGCAAAATAATTTGTGCTGAGAGTCTGCAGTTGTCATAGACCAAGGTTGAGGCTGAGTCGAGAAGAGGGCTCAGAGGAGCCTGACTAGAGTTTGGTCAAGGTGAGAGTCTTCGTGATCCAGTACCCCAGTCGAGATACAGAATGTTTCTAGTGACTGAGAAGGCTCCCTTGAGTCACCTCTCATCACTATCCACCCCCAAAGGTACCAAATATTCTGCCCTCCATCACAATAATTAATCTGTTTTTTGAACTTGATATAAACAGATTCATATAGTATATACTCTTTTGCGTATGGCTTTTTCACTTATGTTTATAAGACTCATCAATATGGTTGTGTGGCAATAGTACATTCTTTTTCATAATTGGGGAGAAATCCATAGTATGAATATACCACAGTTTATTTATCCATTCTACTGCTGATGAACATTTGAGTTGTTTTCCTATTGCTGGGTAACATGAATAAAGGTGACAAACATTCTTGCCTGTCTTTTGGTGAATATAAGCACTTACTTCTGTTCAGTATATACCTAAGAGTAGTACTGCTGGATCACAGGGTATTTATATTTTAGGTTTCGTAGATACTACCAGTTTTCCAAGGTTGTTGTACCAATTTGAAAAATTTAAGGGAATTCCATTTGTTCTACATCTTCACCAATACTTTGTATTGTCCTTTTAATTTTAGTCATTCTGATGAAGGTGTAGCAATATTTCATTGTGGTTTTTATATACATTTCCCTCATGAATAGTGATGCTGATCGTATTTTTATATGCTTATTAGTCATTTGGCTATCCTCCTTTGTAAAGTGCCTGTTTGAGTCTTTCACCCACTTAAAAAATTGGGTTATCTATCTTTTTCTTATTGATTTGTAGAGTGTGTATGAGTATACTAGCTGGGTCCTCTGGGAAGCAGATGCCCATATGAATGAAATGAGCAATGCAAGATATTTATTGAAAATAACACCTATGAAAGATAAAAGGGAGAGAAAGAGGGGTCGGCCGCATGGCCTAGCAGTTAAGTGAGGTGCACTCTGCTTCAGGGGCCCGGGTTCAGTTCCCAGGTGTGGACCTACACCACTCATTGGCACCCATGTTGTGGCAGTGAGCCACATACAAAATAGAGGAAGGCTGGTACAGATGTTAGCTCAGGGTGAATGTTCTTCTTCAAAACAAAGAGGGGAGAGAAAGAAGGACTAGGCAGGAAAAGTCTTCAGATGCAGGTCTGATACTTGTGAAAAGAAAGGGGAAAGAAAGGAGAATTGGGAAGGAATAGAATCAGATTGGGGTGCATCTCGGAGAAAGTCTCAGCCAGCCCAATGGGGAGCTCTGACACAAAGACTGCCCATAGAGAGGTCCTGCGCTGGCCAGAGGAAGCAAGGCCTTGTACTACCACTGTGCTCATAATTGGCTAGGTGGTTCCAAGGAAACATGTGGCCTTGGTGTGAAAGCTGAGGTGGATCCTCTCTAGAAGGGAGATCTGAGCAGAGTACCTTCATGGATGCCGCAGAGTTCTTTATCAGATGTATGTATTGTGAGTATCTTTTCCCACTATGTGGCTTGCCTTTTCCTTCTCTTAGTGATGTTTTTAAATTTTAATTAAGTCCAATTTATCTTTTCTTTGGTAGTTATTGCTTTTATGTAATGTTCAAGAAGTCATTGCCTATCCCAAAGTTATAAAGGTATTCTCCTAAATTTCTCCTAGAAGTTTTATTTTACTTTTCACATTTAGAGGGTAATCCATTTGAAATAATATTTTGGGTACGGCGTAGGTTGGGGTCAGGTTTCATTATTTTCAACATAGATGACAAATTTGTCCCAGCATCAGTTAATGAAAAGACCTCCTTTCCCCCAACAGAATTGCAGTAGAGACTGTTATAAACAAGTGACTACATACGTACGGGTCTGTTTCTGGATTTTCTAATCCAGTTCATTGTTCTATTTGTCTAATCTTGTGCCAATATCACACTATCCTAACTTCTGTAGTTTTACAATAAATTTGGATATCTGGTAATGTACATTCTCCAGCTTTATTCTTCAATATTGGCTTGACTATTCTAGGACCTCGGCATTTCTATGTGCATTTAAGAATCACCTAGTCAATTCCAACAAAAAATACACTGGGATTTCCACTGGGATTCATTAAGTCTATAGAGTCAGGGAGAACTGACATTTTAACATAGTGAGTCTTTCAATCCATGAACATGGCATATCTCTGGGGAAGAGCACTCTAGGCAGAGGGGAAAGTATGAACAAGGGCAGAGAGACAAGAAACAGCATGGTTTATGGAATACGAGAAGCTATAAAGTAGTTCAATGAGGTGCAAAGTACAAAGTGTGGAGCATAGAAGATGAGGCTTAAGAAACAGGCAGAGGCCAGACTACGGAGGATCTTGTTGGCCAGGTCTAAGAGTTTGCATCTAAGACTAATGGATGGTTTTAAAGCACAAGAGTGTCATGGTCTGACAGTGTATTCATACAGAGGACTCAAGCAGCAACGGGTTTGAATGGCTTTCAAGGGGACAAAAGTGTAGACAAGCATAATAGTTAGGAGACCATGCCAGCAGTTCAAGTGAGATGTGAAGAAGATTTGAACAAAGAGAGTGGCAATCAAGATGGAGAAGAAATGGATTCATATTTGATTGGTAAAATCAGCAGGACTCGGTGACTGGATGTTGTGGGGTAGGTAGGGGATGGTGAGAGAGAGAGTCAAAGGTGGCTCCCAACCTTCTAACCTGTGTCTGGGTAGACAGTGGTACAAAGAACATGGAAGTAAGAGTAAACTTGGGAGAGAAGACGTTGAGTAGTTGGAGTTTGGGATGCCTATAGGTCTCCCAGTGGAGGTGTCTAACAAACTATTACATAGATAGTTCTGAAGCCCAGGGAAAGATCTAGTCTGGATAATTGGTCCTGGGACCACAGGTAAAATCATAAGAATCAATGAGATCACCCAGGCAGTGTGTGTGGGCTGAGAGGTATTATGCATCCCTCTCTCATATTCCCATTAAATTTTCCTGGTTCTTTGTCTTCTTTTTCAGGATAATATTGCCCACTGATATCCCCTGGATTAAAAACCTTATAAGAAATACTGTTTACTGGTCTGACATTACATTTATGACCTCAAATTTCAAACGGTCATTCAATACAGCCAGACATACTTTCTGAAGTTCCACTCTCAGAGACCACGTTTTCACTGTCTCCTCTTCCTTGAGCCTTCCATTCCCTTGTTGCCCTCCACTCTCAGTTGAACTTTACCTCATAGTTCATTAAAAAAAAACCGGCAATCTGACTACCTCATTTTCACATCATCAAGTCTACCAGGTTCTCTGCATCTGGTCTACCTTCCTTCTTGTTACCACAGAGGCAGTTTCCTCATTCCAATCTACAGCCAACCACATAACCTGCACTCTAGATTTCATCTTTTCTCTCTTCCCCATTCATTACCCCCTTCCTCTTTATCATCATCAATTTCTCCTTCACTACTGAAACAGTCTCATTTTATACAAATATTCCTTAATATCACCCCCTATAAACAAAACAAAACTTCAGTGCCAGAGATTGCTAGTCCTCACTGATATCTATTTTCTTCTCTTCTTCCTGGGCACACAGCTAAATTACTTTTCTGAAAGTGTATTTCTCAGCTCCCTGTGGAGGCCATATGGAAAGTAGACTGTGACCAGGCCTGGCCTATAAAAATTTCCCATTTACGATCTTCTACTCTCTTTCCTTTCGCAAGGCGACTTTGAAAGCCATATGTTGGTGCTACAAGATAGAAGGCACCTGGGTCCCTGGGTTACTCCTGGAAGAAAGGCACTCAATTCACATTGGACTGTGACTCAAATGATAAATAAACTTTAATTACATTAACCTGTTGAGATTTCCGTTGTCAGTGACAGATAGCCCTTAGCCTAATACAACTCCACAACCCCCTCCAGCTATTGCCCCATTTCTGTTTCCTTTAACACTCTTCAAAGAGTTGTCTATACTCATTGTTTCCATCATTCTCTTCTCAACCTCCACCAATGCAGGTTTCATCCCCACCATTCCACTAATATGGCTCTTATCAAGATCATTAATGAACTTTATCTTGCCAAATCCAAGGTCATTTCTTTCTTCTCATCTTTTTGAATCTCTCAGCAACACCTAATACAGCTGACCACTTCCATTCTTTTTGAAACACTCTCTGGGACACCACAGTCTCTTGGTTTTCCCCTACTTCACTGGGAGCTTTTTCTTCTCTACGAGTTCTCTAAGACTTAGAGAATCCTAGGGCTCTTTAAATTTTTTTTTTCTCTATCTGCACGCTTTCTTTAGGTGGTATTATCTTAAATGAAATGCTGCTGACTCCCAAACCTTTATTTCTAGTCCCAATATCCCCCCTTAGCTTTAGTTCTGCATATTCAACTGTCTACTGAAATGCTTTTGTTTTCAGATTTACTTTTTCCTCCCAAAGCGCCCCTGGTGCATAGTTGTGTATTTTTAGTCGTGGGTCCTTCTAATTGTGGCTGTGGGATGCCACCTCAGCATGGCTTGATGAGTGGTGCCATGTCCGTGCCCAGGATTCGAACCGGCAAAACCCTGGGCCACTGAAGCGGAGCGCGAGAACTTAACCATTCGGCCACGGGGTCGGCCCTGGAAATGTTTAATAGGCATCTGTAATTTAACACATCCAAAACACAACTCTTGATCTTTCCCTCTCAAACTTCCCTCTCAGCCTTCCTTTTTACCTGGTTGCTCAGACAAAAAAATGTGAGAGTTATCCCTAAGTCTTTTTTCCCCTCCTACCTACACCTGATCCATCACCAAGTCCTTCTGGCTCTTTCACCAAAACATCTTACTAAATCTGACCTCTTTGCACCATCTCCTCTGCTAAAACACTAGTCCAAACCACTCTTACTTCTCACTTAGACTGCTGCAACAGGCTCAGCTGCTCTGCCTTTACCCTTGCCCCTAGTTAGTGTATACTAACGGTTTAATACATCAGCCAGAGTAACTTTAAAATGTAATCGTTAATCCATCTCAAGCTTAAAACTCCCCCAATAGCTTTCTGTGTGCAAGTGGAATAAAATCCATCCTCCTTACTATGGCCTACAAAGTCTTACAGGATCTGCTTACCTCTTCACCCTCATTCAGTGTGCTCTACTTCTACTGGCCTTCCTTCCATCCCTCAAATAAGCTCCTTTCTATCTCAAGAACTTGGCACTTGCTGATCCTTTGATTAGAATGTTCTTTCCCTGAATCTTCCTGTGGATGCCTCTTTGTTATCACTCAGGACTCAGCTCAAACATCCCCTCTTTAGCGCATCCCTCTTCCTCAATCACTTTCTATCCTATTGCCTTATTTTCTTTACAGCAACAAACAAATCTTTTAATAATAGTATTTTAAATGATTTTATTTGCTAACATGCTTGATGTCTTCATGTGGGACAAAGCTGCACAATGGCAGAGATTTTGTCTTTTTTATTAGTGTGTGTGCCACTGCCTAAAGAGCACCTGGCACAGAGTAGATAATTGTTGAAGTGAATGGTTATCAACAACTGTAAACTCTTGAGGAAAAACACCATGCGCTATCCTTCCCTACAATCCCCAACAACCAGCTGCCTATTATCTTTACAGTACTAAACTTTTTTCCCCCCAGCGTAAGTCCCGAAGAAAACCAAAATCACTATCTATGTTTGTTGTGTTTTTAGTCCATCCATCAGCGTGTCTTATAATCTGCCTTTTTTTCTAATTAAGTTTATCCTGAACAAGAAAAATATTTTCACTTTTCAGATGTGGACTGGATCTTTTAAAAAGGTTTCAGCTAGTTTAAAAAATAGTGAAAGGATTTTTTTAAAAAAACTTTAAAAAAGTGAGATAATATAAATCCATAGCCTTGTCATACGACAAATAAAAAATAGCCCTGGAAATCAATATAAACATGCCTTTTTTCATTGTATAACATTGGTTTAGCACATATAAATTTCAGGTGTACATCGTAATATATTTTGAATTCTGTATAGACTACATCATGTTCACCACCCAAAGACTAATTACAATCCATCACCACACACATGTGCCTAATTACTCCTTCTGCCCTCCTCCCTTCCCCCTTCCCCTCTGGTAACCACTAATCCAATCTCTGTTGCTACCTGTTTGTCGTTGTTTTTATCTTCTACTTATGAGTGAGATCATATGGTATTTGACTTTCTCCCTTTGACTTATTTCACTCAGCATAGTACCCTCAAGGTCCATCCATGTTGTCACAAATGGCCGGATTTCATCATTTCTTATGGCTGATTAGTAGTCCCTCGTGTATAAATACCACATCTTCTTTATCCGTTTGTCCCTTGATGGGCACCTAGGTTGCTTCCAAGTCTTAGCTATTGTGAATAACGCTGCGATGAACACAGGGGTGCAAAAACATGCCATCTTATTAGTGAGGAGATTTAAATAAGTCAAAGTCTTTGAAAAATAAAAGATAAAACCTAAAGTTCAAAATTCTGTAGTTTTACTAAATCTCATAAGATGCAGCTGGTGATTGCATAGATTGGAGTGGTTTTAGGACTGGTCTGGGGTCCTGCAACTGGTCCAGAACTCTTCAGTAAACAAACATTATCCTCTACTAAGTTCAAGAAGCGCCTAAAACCAATCAGTTTCTGGAGGTGGAATATAAAGAAACACATACTAAACACGACTGAAAAAATCAAATTTAAAAAGTTCCCTGGTGCCAGAAAAGACAAAGAACATTACCCCTTATCTTTTCATTTAGCAATTCCTTTAGAAAGATTGAAATTGTAAATGATTTCTCTTTGTACACCTTTTAAAAAGCGAATTAGGCCTCTTGCCAGTTTTGCATACCGCCCCCCCCCCCAAGGTCTTTCTGGGGGCCTTGCAGCTATCTCTTTGAAATGCGAACATTAAAGAGGATGGTGCTCCATCTCTCTGTCTCTGTGGGAGTTTAAACCTCGGCTTTGGGCTCCAAAATAACTTCCTATTACTTTTCCTTTGGATAAAGACAATAGGTATGTAACGGATTTGTATCCCCCACAGCTAAATAAAGAAAGGTTTTTTTTGTCTTTGCAATCTCTTTAGGGAATCACAGTGTGCTTATTCAATAATAAAGCTGTTTCCTTCTTTTCTACCTCTCCACATTTTGTGGAGAGGATATTTTGGGGTCGTTAGATTTTATTTTTAACTACTTCCCTAAGTGGGTCCTCCAGTTTCGGCACTTGTATGGCAGGCTGATATTCCCCACTCCCCGGCCATACTTACTTTAGGCAATAAGGGATAGTGGAAAAGAGTATGGAGCTTTGGAATCAGACAACTCTGGGTTTAAACCGTGCTTTTCTTTTTACCAGCATTCTGAAGGATGGACTTAAGTTCTCCGAAGTATTACTTAACTTCTCTGAACCCCGATTACCTCATTTACTAAATGAAGATAACACGTTATAAATGAGGTAAACTGACACACAGGAGGTTCTTAACACAGGAAGGAAACCAAGTTATACTAGATTCCTTCAACAACCTAACCGTTCGTCCCCATTCCCCCTTTCCTCGTCGGCATCTCTGTCAAACCCCAGGACAGTGTCCAGTTCACTAAAAGCGAGAACACCGCAGAAACAGGCAACGAACCCGCAGCGCGGACCGGAAGAGATGAAAAAGTTCTAGTAGGTAAAGTACGTAAGGTTAACAGAGCCTAAGGGGGGAAAGTCAGACGGCGGGGGTCCCCTATGCAAATACAAGAATTACAAAAGACAGCCGCTTCCGCACTTCCCCGCGAGGGCGCACCGGGACGCCTGCGCCGAGCCGCGCGCCGGCGCGGGGGCGGAGATTTGCATGTGCGAAATCGGGAAGGAGGGGAACCACCCATCGAAAACCCCAGGCCGGCGACCTCAGCAGCCCGGGAGGGCCCGCCCCGCCCCCAAGTGCTCCGGGGCGTCCGGCCCTCTCGACGTCACCGCACCCTCCCACCTGCTCCTGAACTTTAAACCGCGCGCCGGAGAACAACCTGGAGGAGGGGGATTTCTCAGGAGCCGACGGCTTTCGCACGCTCGGGACCGTCACCTCCCGGCTCCCAGCGTTCCCTACGCTCCCGAAAATTCCGCGCTCCCGCTGCCCGGACGGGGTCCCAACCCGCGGCATCTCCGGGAGGGGCAGCGGGGGCGGGGCAGGGGCGGGGCGGGGCGCGGGCAGTCGAGGACGGACGCGCGCGCGCCGGCCACGAGGACGCCCCGCCCCCCGCCCCCAGAAGGCGGTGGTGAGGGGCCGACGTCAGCCGTGGGAAATCCCCCTCCCGCCGGGCTGGTCGCCTCTCGGCCTCGCCGGGCTTGGCTGTCGCCGCGCTCCGCCCCCTGTGCCTGGCTCCCGCAGCCTGGACCGGCGGCGCCGGCTGACCGGAGCGCGAGAATTAAGGGGGTGGGGAAGGTGTGAGCCGCAAACCCAGAGGAGGGCGGGAAGGAGGAGGAGGCCCGGGAGTGCTCAGGGGACCTGGGGGTCCCGCCGCCAGAGGTCCCTCGGCCGCGCGACTGACGGGAGGGCTCCGTGCCGACGGCAGCCTGCGCGCGGTCGGACGCCTGGAGCGCGGCGGCGCGGGAGCGGAGCCATGGCCTCCGGTGAGTGGCCCGGCGCGGGGGGAGGGATCTCGTCCGGGGTCCTGCTGCTCAGAGTTTCGGGGCGCAGTTTTGGTCGTGGCGCGTTCGGTGTTTAAAATCCTCTTATCTGGCAAATTGTCGGCCTTTACAAAGTTACCTGGTTCAGGGTTTGCGTGCGAAATCAAAGTCGCGCTCTGTAATTTGATGCCCTTCTAACAGCCGGAACCTTAGAAATTCCCGACGACTTGATTTTAGGATTAGGGAAGTAGCAAGAATCTGAATAAAGGAGGGCGAAGAATTCTCGTATTGAAAAATGCGTATATATTGAAATGGTGGTTTTATGTGTTAGAACAGGAATGAGGAACCGTCAGACCTAAGGAGACCTCTGCCTTTTTTGGTTTAATTCCATCAAGTGCCAAAGTGTGATCGCTTTGCGGACAGTTGTACAAAATGTAGTGCGGCTTTACAAGTCACCAGGGGTATTTTGCCAGGTCTTAAGTGGAAATGTTGCTTAAATAAAGTGATTAATTTTTACTGTAAAGTGCGTACTTTGTAGTTTACGGAACAGAAGTCGAGTTTTGTTTTGTTTTCCTTTGTTGAAAAGAAGGGGAAAAGAGGATTTTTGGAATACTCGTGCTATAAAATACGGGGCGGAATGAAAACAACTTTCTATCACTTATGTAAATATTTATTTTCAGTTAATAAGTGCGTGGATCTCTTGCTTTGAGGGGAAGCGAGTTAACCAAGAAACAGCTCGAGGGCAAGGGAGAGAGTCTCCTGCACAGCCGTGGTGAGGTCCGCTTTGTAACCTAGGGGAAGTAAATCAAGCAGCCTGCGTTCGAGTTGGACCTTGACAGGATTGTGGCAGGGTTCCTGGGGGCGCTTTCCCGGCAGAGGAAAAGCCTCCCAAAGGCAGGGAGGCCTCAAGGTCTACGTTAACGCTGGACCAGGAGGCTGCAGGGGGGGACTTGTTTATGCTTCACCCGCATCCTCCCAACTCCCTGGTTCAGTGACCCTCAGGAGGCTGATGTCTAGCAGAGAAGAGGAAGTAGAAAGCATAGAGGACTTTTTAAAGGGTTGAGCAGAACAATGCCATAGCTACTGCTGTAGGCTGAAAAGGAAATTGGGGTGGTTCACATGACATTTGATTTCAGTTTGTCTGTGGTTTTCATGTGAGAATACAACTGGAGTCTAAAATATTTCAACTTTCTCTTTACCCACTTCAGTGACCCCAAACTTTCAGATAATCTTGTAAATTCACAAATTAAAAGCATGTTTAGATTAAAAGTGCAAAGATGATTTGAAATATTTGGCTAATTTATTGGTTACCAGAAAGAAATTTTGTATGAAAGAAGTAAAGAATGGTGAGCATTATAAATAAAAAAGGTCAGCCTGCTGGAAGTGTAACCAAATTTTATTAATATGAATGCAGTATTTCTGATTCTTTCAAAAGACAGAGAAAAGAATTAACCATTCATGTAGAGTATTGTAAGACCCGTATCATTTTAAAATGTGATAGAATTTAAACTTGTGTAATGACATATTTTGTGCTGTTTTGAGAACTGATTCTCTAAATTGAAGGGAAAAAATTTAAAAGAATGGAAGGTTGTAGGGTAGTTACCTTTTTTTAAAATTTTGCCTTTTCTGGAGTTGCATTAAAATGGGGCTATTTAAAATATAACAAGTAATTTAAACTGTAATTCAGGTGTTTGAAAACTGCTAAGCAAAATTTTTAAAAAGCAGTCTGGGTGCAAAGACCTTAGAGAGAAAGATTTACTAAATTATAAATTCCCATCCTGTTTTGAAACAGTAATTTAACCAAAAGAGTAACAGGAAAAAAATTTGCTTAATTAGTTTATCATTGTGTAATTTGGATTCTGTTTGTCGCAAGGTAGTATTAAAGCCTCAGAAAGTATTTTTATTGATTACCAAGCATTTAGGACCATTTCTTCATTTCTTACCGGATGTCGTATGTAAATAGGTCTATGTATTTTTACATGTGGTCTGTATAACATAAAAGTAACAGATCATAATCTCATAAGCAAAATTATATAAGTACCATGAATAACTGGGACTTTGATAGATATATATATATGATTCTAAATTTTATTCAGGTAAATTATCAGATTATTTAGGATTTCACAGCTCGAGTTCTATTAAGCTGTCTTTATTGCTTTTTTTTTTTAATTACACCTTGATTCCAGTCTTTTGACACAATTAATTGGAATAGGCATTGTTAAGAAAAATGTTCTCAGTCCCTTCTAGGGTATGCATAATTAGGTAGTCATTACTCTTGTATATATATATAATTCTGTTTAATGTAAATTAAATTAGCTGTTTTATGTATGAATTTAAAGCTTCTCATTGTTCCAGTAGAAAGTGCAAAATGTTGTTGTGTGCATATAGCTCTGTTTACTAATAAATAGTACTGTCTTTGGTAAAGTATATTTTAAAATTTAGGTAATTTATTTTCAGTTTTCTTTAGTATAGTTTTGCTATGTCACATAATAGGAAGTACATGAAGAAATTGTTTTTGTAAACCGCGCTACTTACCAACTCTGTCTATAGTGTGAATTTCAAGAGAAGTATTTCTCTTGAGTAAGGGGGAGAAATTAATGTAAGTATGATGCAACTTAATCTTTAATGATAGAGCTGGAAGCTGGAATTGATAGCTAAAGCAAATGACTTCTTTTTATAAGTAAAAGACTGTACACATAAACATGAAGGCTGTTTCAGAAGTGCAACCCATGAAAATGTAGAGACAACAGCGGTGTAAAAGAATTAAGGTGCTATGTGTTAGATACAGGGTGAAGGGAATGAGTGAGTGAAATGACTAGGGAGGGGTCAGATGATGAATCATAATTGGGAACATCTGAGGTGTGTGTAGTGTCTTTCTCAAATACAGTTTATGGGACTCAGAATTTCCTTCTGTTCCATCTTTCTCTCATCTGTGTTCTCTGCAAATTTTTGTGTTTTTGGGCACATGACTCAAATAATTGCGTGGGATATACTTATACTAAAAAAATTATTCGTTTAATGCATGTTTGAATAGGTATCCGGTAATATTTATTTTTAAATCCGGCAGTCTTAATCAAGACAGATGATTTGGCCCTGCCATCTATTTTTAATTTAGTTAAATGCCTGAATAATCTAGGACAGATTTTAAAAATTTCTCTGCCTTTCACCCTGGAAGTTAAAATTTTTTTTCAAGACTTATTCCCCCCATCCCCCTGCATGGCAGTGGAATCTCTAGCAGTAGACTCTCTGTTGCCAAGATCTTTTGCATCTTTTATCTTGTGGTGCATACATCAGTCAGATACTCATCTGAAAATTCCCTTACTTGGATTCCTAAGAGCCAGTTGGGAGTCAGCCTGATATATTGGAATAAACCTGGAGTTTAGCCCATGATGGACCTGGGTTGGTTTTTTTTTTTTTTCAGTTTTGTTTTTTTTTATTGAGTTATTGATAGGTTACAATCTTGTGAAATTTCGGTTGTACATTAATGTTTGTCAGTCATGTTGTAGGTGCACCACTTCACCCTTTGTGCCCACCCCCCACCCCACCTTTCCCCTGGTATCCACTAAACTGTTCTTAGTCCATAATTTTAAATTCCTCATATGAGTGGAGTCATACACAGATTATCTTTCTCTCTGGCTTATTTCACTTAACATAATTCTCTCAAGGTCCCATGATGGACCTGGGTTAGTTTTTATTCCACTTCTGCCACTCTGTGATATAAAAAGGGGAATAGCTACTGAAAAGTCTTGTTGTGAGGAACAAATGAGATAATGCATGCCCATAGTTTTCTTCCATAATAGAGCTGTTTTGGGACTCAGACATCTAGGAAACAGGAGCTACTAGAGAAACTTGGCACTTGCTGTTAAGTATTCTGAAAATTCTAGAATTTAATGAAACCTTAAAACCTGTAATAATAGACTAGACCAGATACTAGATAGAAAATATGTCTTTCAAGAAAATATGAGAATGCCCATTTTCTTTTAAACAATTTGCAGTGGTTTGTGTATATTTAAACTTAGGGAGTAGAATTTGACAGTGATGTTTGGGGGCAGTGTATCTTTTCTCCTTTGTTCACTTAAATGATAGTAAGCATTCTGAAAGAAAAAAAGTAAATAAAAAATTGCCTAGTAGATAAATCATGTGTTGTTTTGCTAACTTGATTGACATAACTTATCCTTCATTTGGTTACTTTTGCACCTTTCGTGTTAGTCTTTTTCTGTGCTCGTGGGAAGTAGGCTTAAGTTTTCTTTGCCCCTTTGTTAATTGAATGCAATTCTATCTCTGTAGAAAATGGTAACTCTAAATTTTGATCATGATTAGGAACAAACATAAAAACTCACCTGTGTCTTAACGTAAAGAAGATAATCACCATGATTTAATTGGGTTCCTAGGCTTGAGGAAAGAAGAATACACCTGATTTTCTTTTTCTCCAAAGTAAGTGGAAGGGAAATTTGGAAAAGTATATATTGTTAGTTCCATTTGCTCCTTTGGGTTTCGGGCAGTCTGTTATCCAGTACTTCTGAGGGAGATGCAGTTTCTAGTCAGTTATTCTCAAACTGTGGTGTTGATTCAGTGGCATGTTATAATCGTTTGTTGTGCTGTAAGAAGTATTACTGATGATAGTTAACAATATTAATTTTGTGAACGATTTACTTTTTAAATAAATCAGTACCATCGAAGGCTATTCCTAGAATGTCTTTTTCCCTTGCTTGCATTTGGATAAGCTTTTTAGAGTGGAGGAGAAAGGAGTTACAAATGGTCAGAATTCCTCTGCCTAGTTTAGCCTTCACCCGGCCCATACTTGTACATGATTTTTGGATTGCTTCTCTACGTGTGCATTGTTGTTTCCACTTCTTTATGTTTTAGTGCAATGGTTCTCAATCAGGAGCGTGTTAGAATTGGTTGGAAGGCTTTTTCAGAAACATGCCTGGGTTTTAGATAGATTTCCGTTGCTATTCAGCAAATCTCAGGTGGGGTCAGGGTGTGTATGTTTTTTGAAAAAACTGCCTAGGTGATTCTGATATACACCCCAGTATGAACTCTGTTCCAGGAATTTCATTGGATCTAAATACTCGCTTGTACCAAGATGCATTATCTTCTTAAACTGAGTTGTATTTATTTTAGATTATTTTCTGTTTCGGTTATTGTGACTTTTCTCCCAGCTGATTTTATGCTTGTTGTTCTTTGATTTTGACACCCTGGGATCCCAGCTGTCATATTTGCTAATGTCATTCATAATTTCTTTTTCTTATAACTTCATGTAATTTTCATCAGTAAAGTGGGATAATAATTCCTGTTCTGTTTTTATGAAGATTAAAGTTAAAGTCAAATGAGAAATGTATATAAAAGTGCTTTAAAACAGTGTTATAATTACTATAATTAACATTTTTTTCACTGTACAATTAATTCTGGTTCCCAATGCTAGCTATAAAGTTTTACTTAATAATGTGTCTATTTCTGACAATTGATGACCCATTTTTAACTTTTAGTTCAATGTAATTTTTTTATCTTAAAAATTCAAATAGCGCTCTTTTTTTGCCTAACATAAATAAAAAATATATCTTGCAAACAGTTTGGCTATATTTCAAATATTATTCTGGTCTGTATTAGCATTTACAATAATGTTAAAAATATAGGGTCAGTCCTAGCTTTGCATAGTATTGGTTAAAGGAAAGTACAGTAATCAACTTGTTTAAAACCAATTTTGAAAACCTTTCACTGCTTTTCAAAACTGCTCTGATTTGGTATAATCTTAGTTAAGAGTACTCATTTTCCTTACAATTCCCTGATTTATATATTACCTTCTTCTAGTCCTTAGATGACTATATTTCAGCACTTTTTATCTTCATGAAGAACGACACTTCAAAACAGGGTACCTAGAAAGGAAGTCACTGGCACATTGTACTGATGCATGATATACATGATTTATAGCTGGGAAACTTTTTAAAATCATAAGTACAGGTAAATTAGAATGTGAATGGATATGAAGAATATGAGGGTGTAGCAATTCTAGTACCTACAAAGCACAATTTTTTTCCATAGTAGTGAAACCTAATAAGAAACATCTGATTAATCATTAATATAGTCCTTCAATGTTGGCATAACTTACATGAACAAAAAGATCTTTAGGTTTTCAGTCATTCGTTCCATAGATATTTACTGAATATCTGTGTACAAGACACTGATGAGTAAGACAATTCCTGCCTTCAAGTAGCTTGAAGAAATGAAACAGGCAGCTGTTTTTCAAGAAGAAATAAAAGTCTTCCCTAAAGTATAGTTATTTGGAGTAATTGCCATAAACAAAATACTGTGGTAGCTTGGAGGAGGGGAAGATTATTTCCAGCTGGAGGAATATAGAATATTACAGTCAACTCTGTTACTTGGTTGTTAGTGAGACTTTTTACCAATAAAATTCTTCTACAGTAGGAAGAATAGATTTCACGAGTTTTTTAAGTACTTGATGTTATATGATAGCTAATACTTGTCATTTTTATAATTTAAAAATCTTTTTAAGAAGTTTTATTTAATCTTTCAACAACTGCTTTTCTATTCTCTTATCTATAGACTTTTTACTTAAACACACTTTCTAGTTTAAGGAAGCGTTGTGTAACCAATGAAATATTTGAATGCTCACTGCGAGCTTAGCAGTTTTATTCACACTTCTCCCCAAAAAGTTAGCCACTTACCATTAATGATGTCACTCTTTGTCAAATTCCCACCAAGACACCTTTCAATAAGTTGTGGGCAGGGATTTATTTGACCTTTAGTTCAACCACCTAAGTGATTTGAGATATTTCTTAAAGAATATTGTTGAATATTTTCAACTATTGAGAAGAAAATGTACTTTCTTTTAAATACTCTATAAGAATATATAAGGATGTGAAATATTTGAAACTGAAATGTGAATTTGAATTATTTGAAATATACAAGGCTGTATAAGGATGTGAAAATGAAATACTTATCTGCATGCCTTAAGATCTTCAGTCAAATTGAAATAAGTGTTATAAACTGGATTATGTTCAAGTCAGTTTTCCCTGACTCTTTGTCTTTTGAATAAACAAATAGGTAACAAATTCAAACGCAAAGAGTCTGAACCAAACCAAATAAAATTAAAGGTACCAGTGATACTTTACTCAGTAACCCATAACAGAGACTATGGAGCCACCAGTGGTTCTTTACTTTCTCTTAACTGTAATGTTCAGTCAGTCACCAAGTACTGTCAATTTTATCTTTTAAATAATCCTTCATTTCTATTGTCACTACCATATTTCAGACATACCCTCATCATTGCCCACATTATTGTGACAGCATCTAAACTGATCACCTTGCTTTCTCGCTTCAGTCTGTCCACTGCCTCCAGAGTTCTTACTCTAAAATGCCAGTCTGATCATGTGTGATTCCCCTGCGTAAAACCATTCGTTGATCCTCTGTAACTCTAAAATGAGATCCAAATCCCCAATTGTACTCTGGCCTCGGGTTCTCTTTCTAAGGGTGGAAGTGTAGTCCACTTTCATTGGGCTATATTGATGAGTCTTAAACTCTTCTGTGCCGCCACCCCTTTGACAACACTGTTCCCTCTCCCTTGGGTGCCTGCCTTGCTCCTTTCCCCTTCCTCCCTCCCCACCCTTTTGCTTCATTAGCTCTCTTTTCCTTTGACATAGTTAGGCATTCCTAACTCTTTTGCTTTTATTCTTATTTTATGCAGAAGTTTGTTAGCATAAACAAGATTTTTTGTTCATCCCTTCTATAGTCTAATAATTTGTGGTGTTTGCCTCACTGCTCTGTAAGATCCTTGAAAGTAGCAGTTGTTATACCATCATAGTATCACTGTTATATATCATTGTTTTCAAGAAAGCATCTGAAATAATAATAGACACCATTTATTGAGTTTTTGTCATATGCGTGAAACTTGGTGAGAACTTAACACATGTTATCTCTAATCCTCACAACAACCCTGTGAGGTAGGTGCTGTTATTATCCTCCTTTTATAGAGGAGGAGGCTTAAGAGAGATGACAACGTTTCTGGGGCCTTCACTGATAAGATGTGGCTGGGTAGGACTCAAAAAGCCTCTTCCCCATACTGCACTGATAAGACCCACTGTTACCCTTTCTAAAGATTTGCTTGCATTCCAACAGGATAAGCCTTTAGTCAAAAAAATAGATACCTAATTGTGGGAATTTAGAAACCACTAAACTGACTGAGGGGTTTTTTCCTAAATGGAAGACACCTTCACGCTCCTGAAATAAAGACACGTTGCTAAGTACCCTACTTGTAAGCACACTTGAGTGTCTTCACTGAACTTTCATTTCCACGATTTGAATAATATGAGGGGTAAAGGTGCATATGTTTTAGACAGCTTCGTTGACATATAATTAACGTACAGTAAATTGCACGTTTAAAGTATGCAATTTGATAACTCTCCACATGTGTGTACAACCTTGAAATCATCACCACAATCAAGATAATTAACATATCCGTCATCACCTAAAGTTTCCTCATCCACTCCATACCCCTGTTCTTAGGCAATCAGTGATCTGCTTTCTTTCATTATAGATTAGTTTACATATTCTGGAGTTTTATATAAATGGAATCATACAGGACGTACTCTTTTGGTCTGGCTTCTTTCACTCACCTTAACTATTTTGAGATTCATCCATGTTGTGTGTATCAGTAGTTCATTCTAAAGGTGCATATATTTTGAATTATATTTGTTATAGAAAGTAAATAATTTTCTTTTCCTCCATTGTGTCTTATACTTTAGAAAAGGTTTAGATGGGACTGAAAATTCCTTTGAACCTAAAGTTCCTTCTGGAACTTGTTTTGATGTACTATATCTAAGTCCTTTAAGATCCCAATGGAGGTATAAAAAACTTACATATCCTTCTGTAAGGATTTAAATGCATTTTCATTTTCAGTCATCAGTCTTTCAGTCCATTATTAAGAGTCTAATGTAAAATCAAACAGTTAAACACACTTTTGGAGTGTAATATACTTCTGAAGACTATCTTCTTGACCCTTCTGGGGGATTCTTGGGGGAAACCCTTGTGCTTGGTCTCATGTGAGAAGTGGATATCTCTAAAGTGGTTATCTCAGAACTTCACACTCAGATTAGCTGTAGATACTAAACAATAAAGTGCTAACCAATAAATATGATTTGAATGACTTGTGTTAACACTGTATAGGAGCTCAATTTGAATGGGAGAACAAGGTGTCTTTACCACACAATCTTGGAAAATTACATTTCAACCTTGTTATTTAATACTGAGAGGGAAAATTTTTTAGTCTGCTGTTTTGAAAAAACCAAAATGGTTAAAATCCATTATTATTGCTATCCTAATTTCACCCTCCCCCCCTTTTAAATTTTCAGGTGGGTATAACCCATATATAGAGATAATGGAACAACCCAGGCAGAGGGGAATGCGTTTTAGATACAAATGTGAAGGGCGATCAGCGGGCAGCATTCCAGGGGAGCACAGCACAGACAACAACCGAACATACCCATCCATCCAGGTAATAGCCCATTCTCCTGTTTGTCTCACTGTCACTTGCTTCATATTTTAGCCACAGAAATAACATTAAAGGCCCAGTTTCTTTACAGTCATCTCCATGGGTTTTTCTTCTTCTTTTTAATTGATCTGTACTAGATAGATGTCAGAGACATTTCTTAAATAGAGTGTGGATTCTTCATCCCTGCAGATAGACATACATTGTTGTGTGTTAATCTAAGTAGAGTGACTCACAGTGCTTAGTGTACGCTGGCAGCTTTTGGATGATGGGATGGATCCTTTTCATGGAATACAGAGCTAATGAGGAAAAAGCAGTCTCTGCTTCCAGAGGTGAGCAAAATTGTTCTGTAGATAAAAACATGGATTTGGGAACTCAGTTAGAATTCTTCTTCCTGCAATCACTTGGCTAATCTAGAGGCTCCGGAAAAGGAGTACATTTTGTCTCCTTTTTCCTTACCTTCATTGCCTATGACCCTGATTCTCTAGGTTGCTTTGACTGATGTGAAATATTTTCACTTTTTAAATACAGATTTTTCATATTAGCATAAATTTTGAAAGTAGTTTTTGATCCAGAATTACTTTGGTTAATATACTATGTTTGTACCTATAAAATAGACTATATTTATATTTTATATTTATATACTATATTTCATTTGATTTTTAATGAATTTTTTACCCTTTAAATGCCAAGTAAAAACTTTAATAGCAGAGTGGATTTTGAAAAGTGTGATTTAATCTTTCATCAACAGATCTTAATTCACTGTTTTTTGACTAGTTTAATTACAAAGTTAATTTGGTTGAACTTAAAGGGAATGCTAAATTATAGAATAAGCCAATGGCAAAATTATGTATTGAAGTCCAAATTCCTAATTTTTATCACATTTTTTGGTAGCAGTATGAATTTGAGTTATCTAAGTCCTTTTATTTCAGTGTTAAAATGGGAGAAAGGGAGGCCGGCCTGGTTGTGTAATGATTAAGTTCATGTGCTCTGCTTCAGCAGCCTGGGGTTCATGGATTTGGATCCCAGGCGTGGACCTACACACTGCTTATCAAGCCATACTGTGGTGGCATCCCACATACAAAATAGAGGAAGATTGAGATAGATTTTAGCTCAGTGACAGTCTTCCTCAAGCAAAAAGAGGAAGATTGGCAACAGATGTTAGCTCAGGGCCAATCTTTGTCACCAAAAAAACAAAAAAAGGGAGAAATGCTAATAAAAGGCAAATAAGAAAACACTGTTCTTCTAATCCTTTGAGTGATTTTTAAGTCTTCTTCGTAAGTCAGCTTATTACATCCTCTAAAATATTTCTAAGATCTGTGTCCTTACCATTCCAGTAGGTCCTAAACACTTTACAGCTTGCGTTCTACATCAGCGTATCTTACAGTTTTAAGTGGTTATCTTCTGTTTCATTCAGAAAGGGAATAAATACTTCCTGATTACTGTTCAAATTAAGTTTAAATTTAAAATTGTGGATTTTAGTGTCCTCTTACCTGGTAAGCCACCCATTTTTAACTACCTTGCTTCCTTGTCTTATGCTGGTTTTTATATCCTGTGCTTTGTGCTTGCAAATTTGCTAGCTTTTGGACTAAACAGTTAGCTTCTCCCCATGCTCAGTGTCCTCCTTCCTCTTCCATGCTTACCTCTCCTCTTCTTTCTCAGTGTTCTAAATTTATTTACTGTGTGAAAACTTAATTTTGTGAAACTCAACTTGATATATTGCCTATTGTACAGTGAACACTTGGCTGTGCTTACTGACTAACAAATATTTTTTGAAATGAAATGTCACATATTAAGTAAATTGATCATATTGGTGTGCTGTCATTTTCAGTGTGGCTTAAATGTATACTTTCAAGGGATGTTTATGCTATGACAGTGAATATAAGAGCACGGCGTTCAGTGATTCAGCATCTGCCTATTTCCTCCTGCTCTGTGATAATATTTTGGTATAATTTTACTTGTTTTCAAGGGAAAATAAGCAGAATCAGATGGCATGACCTATTGAAATTAGGGCAGAAAATAGTATGCCAAGGAACTGAGAGGTAAATTCTTCCCTACTGGTATTCTCTGGAAAGTTTCAAACTGCAGTTGCCAGTCAATTTGACGTTATTTATCCAGTGCTAAGTTGTGTAAATTGAACTTTCATTTAATAGGTCAGTTCTTAATGAGATATATTTATGGATCATATATTTAATTTTCCCCCTTTTCAGATTATGAACTATTATGGAAAAGGAAAAGTGAGAATTACATTAGTAACAAAGAGTGACCCATATAAACCTCATCCTCATGATTTAGTAGGAAAAGACTGCAGAGATGGCTACTATGAAGCAGAATTTGGACAAGAACGCAGACCTTTGTTGTAAGTACAGAGTCACAGACATCTTCAGGAATAGCATGAGCATAGGATGCTCTGTTTCCTATCCGTGTACATCTGTTATTTTTTAGTAGAATAAACTAATTCCTCATTCTCCTTTTATTTACTATTGTATACATTTAAATTTTCTTACTGTTTGCGTTAGAACTACCCTTTCATTCTTCCGTAGTAGACACAGCCCATGACAGTAGCAGGAATACTTCTTTATTGTTACTAAAAGTAGACATAAACTTATTTTATGCTGTAATTTTCTTTCTTAGTTTGAACAATTTCTGCAAGGTTTTCTTTCATAAAATTTTACCGTCTTTTCATTAATAGTTAACTTTAAAAATTGCCAGATGTGAGAAAATCAACTGGAAAACTGGAATTATTATTTAGCAAAGGTCAGGTTATAAAATTAACATAAAACAATAGTTCTAAGATTTAAAAATTTATGTGACACTTCATGTTGGTGAGGCTGCCAGAAGATGGGCCCATTCATCATATTGATGAGAGTATAAGTTAATAAAATCTTTCTGGCAGGCGTTTTAACAAGTACTTAGCAAAAGCCTGAGAAATATGAATGTCTCTTGAACCAGCAGTTCTACTTCCAGGAATCTATCCTCAGGAAACAATTAATTAAACATGTTCAGACACTCAGCTACAGTGATGTTCATTGCAGCTCTGTTTGTAATGGCAAAAAGTTAGAAGCAATCCAAAACATAAACAGAGCGGGATTAAAGAAACTGGTACATCCATGCAATGTACTCCTATGTGGCCTTAAAAATAATATTGCAAATATGTCTTTGTATAGAAAGACATTCACAAAATGTTAGATAAATAAAATAGATTTTAAAGCAGTATATAATAAAGCATCTTTTTCGTTTAGAATAAATGTGTACATATACATGGTAGAATATACACTAAAGTATTAGTAGTTGTCTCTGGGTGGGTAGGATTGTGGGTTTTTATGTTTTTCTTTTAATTTGTGGTTGTTTATAATTCATTTTTTTGTAATGAATATGTATTACCTTTGGGGAAAAATGACGCTAATTGCAACAGGAAAAAAGTTGTAGCCTCCTTATGTATTAGTAATAACCATTTAGAAAACATACTTTAAAAATATTCCTCTTACAAGAACAACACAGAACGTTAAATATCTAGTAACACACACGTGGCAAGAAATATTTCCTGTTTATATTATTTGACTTCGCAACAGCATTTTACACTGTAGACTACTCCTTTTTTGAAACATTCTTATTTCTGGATTTCTGTTAGAACAAACTCTCCTGTTTTACTTCCTACTTTTCTGGCTGTTCCTTTTCAGTCTTACTTACAGGCAATTAAACTTTTGGACTACCTTAATTGTGTCCGATAACGTC
Source organism: Equus caballus (assembly GCF_041296265.1). Classification (NCBI taxonomy): domain Eukaryota; kingdom Metazoa; phylum Chordata; class Mammalia; order Perissodactyla; family Equidae; genus Equus; species Equus caballus. Next base: position 55,963,354 of record NC_091698.1, on the reverse strand, counting down.
CCAGTAATGCCCTTTATGCTGTTCTGCCTCTCTCCCCAAACCAGGATCTTGTCAAGGATCACATACTATATTTAGTTGCCATGCTTATTTAGTCTCCTTCCGTTTAGAACAGTTTCCCAGCCATTTTTGGTCTTTCATGACATTAACATTTTTGAAGAGTCTAGGCTATTTTGAAGATTGTTGTTCAGTGTGAATTAGTCTGAGTGGTTGCTCATGATTATATCCATGTTCCCATGAATAACATAAATAATATTTTCATGTTAACATGAAACATTTTGGTCAAGAAATCTACAGAGATGATGCTGTATGGTTCTCAAAATATCCCTTCAGGAGACATGTGATAGTTTTTTCCATCAGTGATATTAATTGGCATTCTATTGTAAAGAAAGACTTTTCCTTCTTCTCTGTCCCCATAAAAAAATATGACTGTAGACCATGGATTCTTATATTCAGTGTACTGTATAGTCCATTACTGGCATTATTATTTTGATTTTCAAATTGACCCAAATTTGACCAATGCAAGCCCCTTCAGAGTGTTTCCTGTGTTCTTTTGACATGTCCCCATCTTTCTTTGTACACTTCTTTACTTTCTGACACAGCAAAGTGTCAAGACTTACTTGTACTTTTTTGCCTGAGCCCTGAAATCATCAATTTTTTCTAATGAGCCCTGGTACCTTTCAGTGGGGAATGGTATTTAGTCTAATTGCCTTTTTGACATATTCTCTTAAATATCCCAAAAGCACCTCAAATAAAATATGCCCCAAACCATGATCTTACCATGATCATACCTCTTTCCTCTCAAAATTGGTCTTCCAGTGTGCTTTATCTTAGTGGTTGCTATAAAAGCCCCAAACGTAGATGTCATCCTTGGCACCACTCACACAGGTGCACACATTGAGTTCACTAACGGGTACCTGCTAAATAGCTTTTGAACCTATCTACTTCTCCCAGTGACCGTTATCACCATCATACTACTACTGCTGTAGCCTAAATGTGGGCTACCAGAACAGCCTTCATCAACTCTTTTTGTACCTCCTCCACCTTCCCTAATCTGTCTTCCACTTTTTTTTTTTTTCACTCCAGAGTGATTTTTTTTTTTTTCTTCAGAGTGATCTTTTCAAATACAAATCTAATTGTCACACCTCTGGCAAAACATTTTAATGGCTTCATGTGGCTCTTGGAATAAGGACAGCATTCTTATATGGTCTTCATGGCCCACTTGTATTTCTAGCCTTCTGTTATACTGTGCTCCCCTTGAACTCTATACTCCAGTCGCAAAGGCTTTCCTTTAGTGTCCTGTGCTCACAATGCTCTTCTCTAGGGGTCTTTACATCTTCTATTCCTTCTGCCTGCAGTCTCTTTATTCTCCTCTTCCCCTAGTTCGTTTCTATTGATATTAAGTATCATTTTCTACAAGAAGCCTGTCTTCCCTCCCTGAATTGATCGGTTCTCTTCCATCATAGGTTCCCATGACATCATGTATATCTCCTTTATAAAACTTGTCATGGTTTCAGTTTAGCATTTTTTTCTGCTAAATTGCTTAATACCTATCTGCTTCACTAGACTACTGGTCTGCAAACTATTTTTGTAGAGGGCCAGATAGTACATATTTTAGGTTTTGTGGGTGTTATGGTCTCTGCTGCAACTGCTCAGCTCTGCTGTAGTAGCACAAAAGCACCCGTAGACAATATGTAAACAAAGCAATTTGTCTGTGTTCCAATAAAACTTGGTTTACAAAAATAGATAGTAGGCTGGATTTGAACCATGGGCTGTAGTTTCTCAACCTCTGCACTAGACTGTAAGCCCTGTGTGAGGAGGCATGTATATCCCCATTACTTTCCAGAGTTTCTGGTACAAAGTAGGAACCCCAAAACTTGTTGAGTGATTATGAACGAATGAATAATTGATTCATATAGTCTCTACGATCCTTGGTTTCCTCATGTCAGAATTTCAGAAATCCCCACTACTTCTAATATTCTGTGAATAGCAGTCAAATGTGGTTATTCAGATGAAACAGAATTGAGTAAGGTGTATTAAAATGAAGAATTCTTTAAAATCTTTTGTCAAAGAAAAAGTGAGAACCAAGGTAAGAATCTTTCAAAGAAGTGGAATAGTTTTGAGGAAGAGATTATAGTTTCAGGGTTTCAAGAAAGGATTATGAATTTAAGATTTATTGTTTAATTATTGTAGGCAGAGGAAGGAAATGTCAAAGATATTTTAGGCTAACAAAATCACAAGTGTAGTGAATGTGAAGAGCGTGAAGGTAAGACAGCGTGAGCGTGGAGAGGGGCACATAAGGCAGGCAGCCTCCTGTTGCAAAGTGCCATGTGAAGTCTGAATAAATAGTGATGTTTTTATAACCAAGTTTTGCTTCCTTATTCACACCCACCCAACTTTAATGATGTCATGGTTTTTCCATGTGGGAACAAGTATGACTGGTGGTGGTAGGGGAGTTCCCCCCACCATCATCTGTACTACACATATGCAAATTAGTAATATTTGTAGCTATTGAGAAGTTTTCCATAAATGACATTTTGAAACTTTTGTTAAATATTATTGTTAGTATTAAACATCTTTCTAATTTAAAAAACATTTCAGTGCTTTCTTATGATGAATCATTATTATAACTTTATATAATATGGCCTGAAACATATTCCACTGCTACTGGCAGTGAAGTCAGGGCTCAGAAATTAAGTGTGTGTGGAGTGGAGTGGATCAGGTGTCAGAGGACCAGCGGGCACTGTAGCAAACTGAAGAGCCCTGTGTAAATGGGGCTGCAGGTGCTCAGCTCCAGCCAGGCGTTTGTTTGCCAGCTTACTGTTGCCAGACCTTTAAAATGTTCAAGAGAAGGCAGAACTCCAGATGTTTATATGCAATTACCCGATTTTTAATTGTTGGTAGTCTGTGCACATTTTTTTTTAAATGTAGGCAACACTTTTATGGGCTCAGCTAAACATACCTGTGGGCTTCAGCCTGTAGACATCTTTTTACAACTTTTGATTTACATTATCGAATATACAGATTTTGTTGATTTGATTATGAATTTGGGAGGTGAATTTTAGCTTTGATGTTGCTTTCCTGTTAATCTTCATCTACTTTGGTATACCTGGTATAGGCAAATTATTTAGGTATAATTGTAAAATATTGTATGTAAAATGATACAGTATTTACTGTTTCTCTTTTAACAGTTCTCTTAGGAATATAGCCCCACTTTTTTTGCCCTCACATCTTTATCATAGCAATTGTAAATGTATTTCATGCTTTAATATCTCCATCTGACAGTATGATGACTTCACTGTTGGATATATCTTGATTTTTGCAGTATTCTTTAGTAAAACCTCATTTATGTGTCCTTGGGTTTAACTATAACGAAGTTTGAAAGTTCTCTGTTTTCCTTCTAGTTTTCAAAATTTGGGCATTCGATGTGTAAAGAAAAAAGAAGTAAAAGAAGCTATTGTTGCAAGAATAAGGGCAGGAATCAATCCTTTCAATGGTAAGTATGTTTGATATAATCATTTCTATTATTTGGATGTTGACTTATTTGTGTAAGTGATTTCTATTTGTATCTTAAACCTATATTTTAAAAGCTATCTTAAGTTCTGTGTTCACTTTTCTTTTTGTTGACTTATACCTGTATCTGAGGACTGAAATATATTTAAAATCTTTCACAGTGTTGAAAAAACATTCTTATGCCAACAAGGCTTTCTGGTATCAGTGGAAAGTGTCATTGTTTTCTATAAGAAAATTCTCTCAAAAATGCTTTGATTCTCATTCAGTGTGGCCATTTGCCACTCCAGCTGACAGTGTACACTCCCCTTTCTGAAGGTTGAATAGGCACTGTGGTTATAAGGTATTGGACTGCGTTTAACTCAAGGACGTACTCAACAGCGAAGCTTAAATTAATCCCACTGTGGAAGAAGTATAGAAATAGTAGAAGCTATACAAAATGTTTTCAAAGTTTGTTTGTGTATGTGGCTAGATATTTACTGTTTAGTGGGTTTTGTTGGGGGTGATACTGTCTGGAGTAGCACAGCACTGTATGTTGTTTGAGTAGGTAAGTGACTCCCAGGCTAAGTGGTGGCATCCTACACTACAGTAGTCTCCATTGTAGTCTTCTGCAGCCACTTAAATATGCATAATTCAGGAACTGAGCGACTGTAAAATTTGCAAAGAATAGATTTTGTCATCATATTTGACATCCTTATATTGTTGGTTTGTGTTTTTCCTGGATGTATAAAAATAATTTCAGAGATATGATAATTTAAGAAATATGTTCATAGACAAGTACTGTGTTTTTATGAACCATAAGATCTGCATCTCTTTTCTCTGTCTTTATTTTTCATACAATTTAGTATAATGCTGAAAGCAAAAGTACCCTTCTTCCCCTTCAGTCTTACTCATCAGAGGACACTACTGTTAAGTTTGATGTGTATTTTTCTAGAATTTCCTTTATATATGTATAGTCATATATATTTTTATATAAATGAAGTCATTCCTACTCTGTTGCTTCCTTTTTTCACTCAGGAGTATATCTTAAACATCTTTCCCTGTAAGTAGTTATATAAATCTATTTTACTGTTTGAGAGAATATTCTGTTGTTTGGGTATTTTCATTTTATTAAAAAAGCTCCATTGAATTTATACTTTGAGCTCTTGTGTGATTATTTCCTTAGGATAAATTTTCGAAACTGGAAAATTTTTGGGTCAAGGGTGTGCTCATTTAAAATTTTGATTCATTGCTAAAGTAAAAGGCCACCTTTTTAAATTAAAGAGGCTGTCTAAGTCTAGGTGCAGTATGAAACAGGGGTAATGTAGTCTAAAACAGAAGATTATGAATAATAGCTACTATTTATTAAGTACTTTTTGTATGTCAAAGAGTAAATGTTAAGTGCTTTATAATGTACACTATTTTAGTTAATCATTACAACAAGAGTGCTTTACAGAAGAGAAAACTAAAGCTTTGGTTATGTAACTTTCCCGTCATATAGCAATTACAAGTGGCGGAGCTGGAATTCAAATCCAGATCTCCTGACTCCAGTGGAAAGGGGATTAAAAAGGAAGGTGCAGGAGTGGAGGAGCAGATGCATCATCTGTGGAGATTTTTTGTCCTTTTTTTAGCAGTTCAGCCAGGCATGATTTTAATAACAAACACTCATATAGCACTTAGAATAGTTCCTAGTACATGATAAGTGCTTTGCATATTTTACTTCATTTAATTCTTATAGCAACCTATGAAGGAGGAACTATTATCTCCATTTTATAAATAAGGAAATGAAGGCGTAGAAAAGTTAAGTAGTTTGCTCAAGGTCATATAGCTGGTAAGCAGTGGAGCTAGAATTTGAACACAGGTAGCCTGGCTCCCAGGCTCCTTGTCTTATCTCTGCTATGCTACCTACATGAATAGAGACTTGGGGAAAGAACAAGCCTGCCAGTTGATTCTTCGCAGTAGTTGTGTTTTCTGTTGTTTAGTTTCTTATTTTTTGGTTTTTTTCTTTTTAACATCCATTCCTTTCTCTAGACCTTCTGCTGTCTCCCTAGTTTAAGAATTTACCATTTCATAATTTGAGTTGTAATTTTCCCCTCATTAGAATAATCGTAGAACAGTGCTTTAGCACGTAATTGTGATTAAAAAGTTGCAGTGATTCCTTGAATAATTTAAAAATTAAATGGCCCTGAGTCGAAAGTCTTCCATGTGTAGCTCTAGCATGTCTTTCCTGCCTTTTCTTCTTTTCTCCTCTTCATGAACCCTTCGCTATGCCAGAAGAACTCTCTCTCAGTCCATCTTCTCCATTCTTCTCACTATCATCGTAGGAATGTAAGCTTACATCATTTTTAACCCAAGCTATTGTTGATAGCCTCTAAACTTGTGTTCCTGCCTCTGTTCTTGATCACTCTCCAAGCAGTTTATTTATACAGTCTGCATCCAGAAGAATCCTTCTAAAACCAGGGTGAATCATTTCAGAACTCTGCTTGTCATCCTCCAGTGGTTTCAAATAATCCTCAGCAGCGGGTTTCAATTTGAGTGTATGTAGGAATCTCTTTCTACTTGTTAAAAATGTAGATTCCAGGCCATATTCCTACTAATTTGATAGGTCTTGTGTGGAGTGTGGGACTCTGCAGTTTAAGAATCCTCTAGATCCATGTTTCTTAACTTACTCGACTGTGATTCACAGTAGGAAATAGATTTCCTTTGTTCAGTACATACACACGCACACATACACACACACATAAAAATATTCTTAGTACATGCAGTATACTCTCTATTTCATCCCTCCCACCTCCATTTTTTGTTTTTTAAGAAGATGCTTATCCAACCCACTAAAGTAACCTTCTGACCACTGGATCCCAAACTACAAGTTGAAAATTTCTACCCTAGATGATTCTGGTGCAGGTGATCCATGGCTCATACTTTGAGAAATTCTGCTCTGCTAGCTGGATTCAACTTCTCAAGCATGGCATTCAAAGCTCTTCTCAATCTGATCCTTGTTTTCCACTCCGGCTTCCCCTCCAGCTTTCATCCTCTGCCTCAACTTCTGCACTTCCTTCGCCTAACACTCAGTGTACACATGCACACTTTGTTTCTGAGCTTTTTGCCATTCTGAACTATTTGTCATGTTAGAAGAGCCATATCCTTTCTCACTCCTTTGGCTTTATATATGCAGTTCCCTTGCATGGAATGCCCTGATCTGCTTTGTGAATTCTTCCTGCTTGGCCTTCACGTTTAAGTTTAAGGGTCACCTCTTTCAAGCTTTCCGGGACCTTCCCAGACGGAGCGAGCTATTCCGTCTGTTTTCCCAAAGTGCTGCATATTTTTAGTGTGGTTTGCTATAACTTTGTGTACGTGTTTCTTGTTCACTAAATCTTGAGATTCTGAAGGGCAGGGACTGTCTTCTGTGCATCTCTGGCACCTGGTCCAGTGTCTGGCAAATGGTGTAGAGGTTTAATTAAAATTTGTTGAAAGAATAAGTGAATAAGTGAGTGAATGAACATGCCTTGTTTGTACTTGCCTACCAAAAATACTCAAGTTGTTTTCCCTACCTGAAATGCCCTGAAAGCTGTTTCTGTTCTCTCAAGCCCAAGCTAATACCCTCCTCGTTATACCATTCACTCAGCAATTGATTGTGAAAATTTTGTGACATCTCTTGGATCATTTAATTTTTCAGCAGTTGTCCTTTGAGGTGAATGTCATGCTCATTGTGGTCAGGGTCTGCAATGGAACTTTATATTTCACTTCAGCATCTAAACAATGTTTGTGTATTACTGTTATATTAAATACCTCTCTTTATAACTAAGTGCCTTGAGGTAATGAGTTTCCTACCTGGATACAGTAGGTTATTTATCTTAACTACTTATGCATTCATTCCTTCAACAGATTTTTACCTCATTTAATCCTTATAGTCCTAGATTGTTCTTGGTGCTTGGGAGAAGTCAGTGAACAAAACAGAAATTCCTGCCTTTGAAGAGCTTATATACTAGAGAGAGACCAACAATTAACAAATTAAATAAGTGTATTATATAATTTATTAGACGACCAAAAGTACTAAGGGAAAAAAACAGCAATGTAAGGGGCCAGGAATCTATAATTAGGAAGACAGGTTATAAATTTAAATAGGATGGTTAGAGTAGGTCTCATTCTCTGTTCTGATACAGTATTCATAATAGAAATAATATTATTTTATTGATTTCCTAGAATATTGAAATAAAACCTAAAATGTGCGTTTCTAGTACTAAGCAAAACAAAGTATATCCCCTTGAAAAAACTCAGAACACTAAAAGCTAATTAAAATAACCTGAACTCAACTGTAGAATTATCCTTTCTTTGGTTGTTTATTTTATGTTATTTTCAAGATATACTAGTTTAAATTCTACCTCTTAGATAGGAATTTGTCAGAGCCAAACTGACACTTTTTTGTAGATGTATCACTTACCAGGAAAATTCGACTGGTAAAGAATTATAAGAGCATAGCTGACTTTGTTTTTCTGATATATATGATAGATAGAAACAATGGAATTGGAAGTGTTTAGCAGAATAGGATCTACAAATTCTGGTCTATAGACTGATGCTATCTCATTGTGACAGTCTGCTCTGTAAAGATCAAATATCATGTGAAAATACAAAGACTACTAAAAATTATTCTTACTTTGCACAGGATTATTTTGTGTACTACATTATCTAGTATGTTTTAAGGCCAGTCCTTATCTTTCTGCATTGGTTCTTTAAAACAGGAACTGTCTCTTGCAAATAAGGATATACAGCAACCAAGGAGTGTTAAACTTGACAAGGCTTCGTGTAAAATATTGTTCAGATTATCTGCTGTGCGCTAAAAGTCTAAATTGAGGGAGGAATTTAATTAAGGGCTCCAATGTCAAATTTTAACAGTGTCCACTTAGCTGGAACCAAAAAAATAGCAGTTAGGTTTCATAAAGTACCCTTACTGCAAAAGCAGAAAAAAAATTTAATTGTTTTATCATTTTCCAGCTATGTATTTAATACGTGTAAGGAATTCTAGTATTTAGTGATTAAAACCCATAGGATTTTAGGGGCCAACCCAGTGGTGCAGCAGTTAAGTTTGCTGCCGCTTCGGCAGCCTGGGGTTCACTGATTCAGATCCCGGGTGGGGACCTGCCCACCGCTTATCAAGCCATGCTGTGGCAGATGTCCCACATATAAAGTAGAGGAAGATGGGTATGGATGTTAGCTCAGGGCCAGTCTTCCTCAGCCAAAAAGAGGAACATTGGCAGCAGATGTCAGCTCAGAGCTAGTCCTCCTCAAAAAAAAAAAAAAAAAAAAACCCATAGCATTTTGGCAATAAAGAATGTGTAGTTCAGTTCTATTAGACATTTTAATTTTTTTACATGTACAGGGGACATTGACTTATGAGAGCACAAAGACTGTTTTGCAGTTGAGTTTGATGGATTATTTTATACTGGTAGTCTGAAAGGGAGTACAGTTTAAAAAGACAAGTAGTCTCTAATACAGATTCTCATCTCTAAAGTCCGGTAATACAAGAAAATAAGAGCCTTTCCTTACGATTTAAAGCTTAAAAAGCAAGAAGAAAAAAAAGGCTCTTGTGTACTTCATTATCCTTTTTTTCACTACAGTCACTTTAATTTTTCAAGCCTTCTTTAATTACCCCAAGCAGAATTTAGGGCACTTCTTTTTTGTTTTGTTTTTTATTTTGTTTTTTTGGTGAGGAAGATTGTCCCTGAGCTAACATCTGTTGCCAGTCTTCCTCTTTTTGTTCAAGGAAGATTGTCGCTGAGCTGACGTCTGTGACAGTCTTCCTCTATTTTATGTGGGATGCTGCCACAGCATGGTTTGACAAGCAATGCTAGGTCCACGCCCGGGATCCAAACCTGTGAACCCTGGGCCACCGAATAGAGTGCATCAACTTAACCTCTATGTTACTGGGCCGGCCCCCAGGCCACTTCTTTTATGCCTTCAGTACTCCTTGAACACACTCTCATTATAATGCTTTTCATGTTATGTTATATAATTTTAGTTTATATACCTGTTTCTCATCCAGACACTAATCTCACTGAGGGGAGGTACTGTCTTTTCATATGTGTATTCCGCAGTTATTTTAGTGTGTAGCACTTGATAGAAGCTCAATAAATACGTTGAAAGAATGACTAAATTAACAATAGACTGCTATTTACCTTTTTCCTGGCACATAAGCACCTAAATATTAGCTTTTATTATACCTATGGGATAATCCATATGTTTTAAGTAACAGAAATTAAATGAATTATAACTAAACTTTATATCTTTTCTTAAATGAGACATAGCTCTTAAAGTTTTTAATCTACATATTGTGTATTATTGCCCTATTTGCTTTTATTTCAGTAATATTTAACAGTATTAGAATTTTAGAAATGTTACATCTCTAGAGCTAGTAGTTGTAATTGATTTAAAAATTTTAACCCCTACTTTCAGAAGAAATATATCATGATAGAATTTTTATTACACACACATTGCTCTTTGGATTAAGAAGTGATATTTACTTCTAAAGGTACATTAAGGAGAACAGTTGTTACCTTGTATTCTTTTGATCACGCATAAAGGAAATTTTAAACTAGTTTAAGAGAAAGTCAAGAGAATTTGATTGGTCTCATGCTTCCTTTTGCTGGATTTTGGATATGTTAAAACAGTACCATTTTCCACATTGCAGAATAAAATATTACGTTTTGTATTATAGAATGACATGTATATTAAAAAGACTACAGCAGGCATTATCCTAAATGGAGGAAACATCAGAAGCATTCCCTTTGAAGTTAGGAGTGAGAAAATGATGTGTAATTATTGGAAACTGTTATTTACAGAGAAAATTCAAGGATATACAAATAGATTATTAAAATAATAGGTTTAAAAAGGTGAATGGATGTAAAATTAACACGCAAAGTCAGTTGCATTTCTGTACATCATCTGCAGATAATTAAAGGAAATACTGTCAGACAATATAATCCAAGAAATAATGATCAAGATTTCTTTAGGGAAAATTATAAAGTTTTTTGATGGCGTAACAGAATACCTAAACAGATAGAGAGGCATATCCTGTTCTCTCATATCAATATTATAAAGGTGGCATTTTTTCCCAAACTGATGTACAGATTCAGTGCAATTCCAAGCAAATTACAAACAGAGTTTTTCATTGGATATCATGAGGTGGTTCTGAACAGGAAAAGGAGGATTCTTTATAGAAGAGGAACAGTGGTGAGAAACTGACCTTATCAGATATTAGAATTTAGTATCTGTGCTGCCGAAGCGAGCTCAGATATTAGGGTTTATTATGAAGAAGTGCTAATTAAGATAGTGTAGTATTGGGATAACGATAGACAGGTTGACCAGTGGAGTAGAATTGAGAGCCCAGAGACAGACCGAAGAAGGTTTGAGACTTTAGTTATGACAGAAGTAGCATGTCAGATCAAGAAAAAGGGAGGGAATGTTTGATAAATGAAGCTGGAGAAAAATGGTAAAGTCGGATTCTCTGCCTCTCGCCATATACAAAATTCGGCTGAAATTGGTTTTAACTATTTTAATGTAAATCAACACTTTAAAAACTCATGGTAGAAAATATTGGTAAGCAGAGTTTAGTCCTTGGTGTATAGAAAGACAGGACACGAAGTGTTTTCTATAAAGTTGTTGATGAATTTGATCGTATTCTTAATTTTCAGTTTATTGTATTTTTCAGTTCCAGAATTTGTTTGGTTTATTTTCTAGTTGTTGCAGGTTCTCTACTAAATTCTCAATCTTGTCTTTTAACTCCTTGAATTCATTAAGTATAGTTATTTTAAATCACGTGTCTGAAAACTTCACTATATGGATCCTTTGTGGTGTCTTTCTATAGCCTGTTGTTTTTCTTTTCTTTTAAAAAAATCGCTTTATTTTGTCTCCTGATATGCCTGCTTATTTAAAATAGAATAACAGTCATTGTATGTGAAAAATTGTAAAGATTTTAAGCCCAGGATGTTGGTATCTCCCTTCAGGAGATTTTCTTGTGTTGGGTGGCTAGTGACACTAGCAAGCCCATCACCGAGGATCAGTGGATGGTTCAGGTAATTTGAAGCTGGGCTTTTGTCCCCGTGAGGTCTGTTCTTTCTTCAGTTCCCCCTTACTCCTAGGGTATAGCTCCTCCCGGGCCCCAGTCAAAAAGCGTTGGGCATTGATTAGATCCTCCATCCTTAGCAGACCCTGAGTTCCTCTGTTTTTCCCCTGTAGTCTATTGAGAGTTCATCTCAACTTCTCATCCTCTTAGCCACCTCTTACAGAGTTATATCCTTTTATAATAACTGATAATCTAGTATATAAATTGTTTTTCTGAGTTCTGTGAGCCATTCTAGCAAATTATCAAACCTGAGGAGTGGGTGATGGGAACCCCCTGATTTGTTGCCAGTCAGCAGATGACTGCAAGGTGACAACCTGGACTTGCAATTGGTACCTTAATTGGAGGGGTGGGGAGCAGTCTTGTGGGATTGAGCCCTTACTTGTGGGCTCTTTGCTAACCCCAGGTAGTTAGTGTCAGAATTGAGTTAAATTGTAGGTCACCAAGTTGGTATCCTGAGTTGGAGAATTGCTGTGTGTGGGAAAATGCATGCACATCTGCTATCAGAAGTGTTGGTGACTAGAGGGAAAGACAGATGTTTTTCTTAGTTTCCTCTTCCCACCAAAACAAAATTTCCTTGATCTTCTTCCCAGTTGATTCCCTCTCCCTCCTCTGGCCCCAGTCAACTATTAATTTACTTTCTGTCATCATCGATTAGTCTTTTCTAGAATTTCATATAAATGAAAGCATATAGTATATATTTGATATCTAGTTCCTTTTGCTCAGCATACTGTTTTTGAGATATATCCATGTTAGGGTATATATCCTTAGTTTGTTCTTTTTTGTTGTATGGCTATCACAGTTCATCCATTCACAGAGTTTTGTTTGTAAACTTATCAGGAGCACTTAGCTACTAATTTTGTGTGTGTGTGTGTGTGTATTGATTAGTCATCTTTGGAATTGAGAAACATTATCTTGAACTCTATAATGCTGTAAAAAGTTGATTTTGAAGAAATAGACCTCATTGCCTACGTAATTGTGCCAGTAGAGGATGCTGCTGTGGTACGGATGTTCATATCACAACATTTTAACCTTTTAGTTGTATAGATATGTTCCTATAGACTCCTTCAATTGCTAGACTTACAAATGCTGAAAATAGGGTAATTTTAAATGTTGTGATAGCACTGAGACTGTGAATGTAGTTTAAATAAAAAGTCAAAATAACATTGTCTTTTTTTTGGTTATTGCCTATAAGACTAAAGGATTTGGGTTTTGACTATGTTTTCAAATTTAGTATTTCAAATTTTAATACTTTTTGAAAAATAAAAATTTTCATATAATTTAATATGTGTATTTCATGCTTTTTAAAAATATGACTGTTATTTACGATTTATTGCTACAGCTTATGGTGTTCTTTGAAAAGGCAGTAGTATTTTCCTTTGGAACTGGATTTCTTCTCAAATATCAACAAACTGTCATTATATTATATTTTGTCATGAAGAATGGGTTTTTATATTTTTTTCAGAACTGCAGATTTTTCCTGCTATAGGATTTGTTTGTTTTTAAAGCAAACCTAATTTGCATATAAAATTTTTTATGGAAACAAACTGCCTTTCATCATCTAGTATCCTCTTAGTATTTAATCTCTAAAATATTGATCTAAATTTTAGTAGATATTCCTGTGTATGTCACTTTTATACAAAACATGTAAAATTTTCTGATAGAGTTCAATTCTTATTAAGAGCATAGGCTCTGGATTCAGTGACCTGAGTTTGAATTCCTACTCTCCCAGTTCTTAGCTGTGGAACTTTGGACAAGTAATTTCATCTCTTTAAAATCAGTTCCTCATCTGTAAAAGGGAGATGATAGTAGTCAAGTACAGATTTAGGAGATAATTTACAGAGTCCTTAACAAAATGGCTGGACTAAATACGTATTTGTTGAATTAATGAATTAATACCTATTCTCTGTTGTGTATAACCTGCAATCATTTTTGTAAAAATTTGATTTGTTGTTAATGTCAGTTTGGATTCTGCTCTCAAGTCCAGATGGCTGGGATAGTTACTTCCTGATCATGGCCATAACTTACTGAATATTGTTAGTGACTACATGATGATAATGATAAAAGGCAGTCTTGAGATTGTGGACCATTCTGTTTTTAGCACAGATTGGGATGCTACTCTAGGTTATTGGATCTGTTGGGCAGGGAGAAGGACCTGGCAGGATTTCAGTTCTCCATGACTATTTTACGTTCTTAAAGAGTGTCTGTCCTTGCAGTCCCTGAAGCACAGCTGCTTGATATTGAAGATTGTGACCTCAACGTGGTGAGACTGTGTTTTCAAGTTTTCCTCCCTGATGAACATGGTAATTTGACAACTGCTCTACCTCCTGTTGTCTCTAACCCGATTTATGACAACCGTAAGTACTTTATTTTCTTGTATTTGTAGCTTTACCTTGTTTTTTTTAATAGCTAAATTTTTTTAAAGTATTTTGGAAATTAGAAAAAGAGCATGTTCATTTTGGGGAAAATTCAGACTACTGAAATAAATAACAAGGAGAGTAAATCTATAATCTCATCCTCCAAAGGTAATCACTGTCCCCAGTACATATTTCACGTTTCTTCATATATGTAGAAATATATCGTCATCATCATTATGATTATTCACACAATATTTTTGGCAACTTTAAAAAAATCATCACTCATCTTTTTCTAAACTTATTTTTTTTCTCTTAGCAAATATTTTGAACCTCTTTCCCTTTCAGACACCTTCTTCTTTTCGGTAGCTGTATATTTCCCTGTATGGCTATATCATAATTTTATTAAATCATTATCCTATTACAAGACATTTAGTTTCTTTCCTTCTCAGTGTTTTTCTTCTTGCTCTAACTTGTATTGTAGTAAATATCCTGTATGTGTATGTCTTGTGCAAATATGTCTCTAGCATAAATTTGCAGAAGTAGAAATGTTGGCAAATGCTAGATCAAAGGATATGTGTATTTATAGTTTTAAAAGATCATGAAACTGCCCTGAAATATTTTTACACGTATGCGTGTGTGTATACTCATAGGTATGCATCCACCAATGGTGTATGTCTATACCTGTTTTACATGTAGAAGGGTAGTGGGTTATAGAGCTATAAAGGTAGATCAGCGTATCCTCATCATGGAGAGCTTTGAATGCCAGGGAGAGTTCAAAATTGGGTAATATTGACCAGATAAGAGGAAGCATGAAAATTGCAATGCCATAGGGATATGGGCATGATTTAAGATTAATCTGGTAAGAGTGTGTAGGATGGATTGGAAGAATCAGAATTTAGAAGCAAAGAGATTTAATGAGAGGACATGTCATTGCCTAGAAATGCGGTCACAAGGTTCTAAGCAGGTTGGGCAATACAGTTAGAAAGGACAGGGACAGATGTGGATAATTAATGTATTTAGCATCCTTAATTATTTATACACTAATGCTTTAATCTATCCTGTAAATTGTTTTCCTAAAATTCTCTCCATCAAAAAGGAATAATATATATTACTAGGGTAGCAACCCATTAAAACATCCTTTATATTTAGGTGCTCCTAATACTGCAGAATTAAGAATTTGTCGTGTAAACAAGAACTGTGGAAGTGTCAGAGGAGGAGATGAAATATTTCTACTCTGTGACAAAGTTCAGAAAGGTATGTATTGGGTTTTTTGTTTGCTCCATTGAATTCAGAATATATTTTAGAGTAATCGATGCATTTTACTTTGTTTTCCCATTGTTATTTCTTTGCTTTTTTACTCACTAGACGACATAGAAGTTCGGTTTGTGTTGAATGATTGGGAAGCAAAAGGTATCTTTTCACAAGCTGATGTCCACCGTCAAGTAGCCATTGTTTTCAAGACTCCACCATATTGCAAAGCCATAACAGAGCCGGTGACAGTGAAAATGCAGTTGCGGAGGCCTTCTGACCAGGAAGTTAGCGAATCTATGGATTTTAGATATCTGCCGGATGAAAAAGGTGACTTTGGTGGTAATGTTTTATGTATGTATTAAAGTTAGCCTGCTGCTAATAACATTTTCTTGCAAGATACATTTGAATACAATTATGTTTCTTCATAATTTAGGTTTCTTTTCCTGAAAGGTTTCAGTTGATTTTTTTTTTTTTTTTTTAAAGATTTTATTTTTTCCTTTTTCTCCCCAAAGCCCCCCGGTACATAGTTGTGTATTCTTCGGGTTGTGGCATGTGGGACACTGCCTCAGCGTGGTCTGACGAGCAGTGCCATGTCTGCGCCCAGGATTCGAACCGACGAAACACTGGGCTGCCTGCAGCGGAGCGCGCGAACTTAACCACTCGGCCACGGGGCCAGCCCCAGGTTTCAGTTGATTTTTGACTGATTGATCTTTATGCTCTTTGCATCTCTTCTTAGGAAAGGAATCTGGATTAATTTCAAAGTATCTAAACTGCTTATCAAAATTTGTTTTATAATTAAGGTTCTATTTTGATCCCTTTTGTGCCCTTTTAATAGATGGTAAACTTCCCACTCAGAAAGTGGTCTCCATTTTCCTTATCTGCCCTTATTTCATTAGTTGACGTGGTTGACTATAGGTGTTAAAACAAAAAGAATATTATAAACTATTTTTCACTAAGAGAAAAATACCCTTTATTACTGACTTGGGATACTCTTTGCAACACATTAAATCCATATTATGCACATTTATTTAAAATATGTTCTATATAGGAATAGAACACCTGTTTGTTTATTAAAGGAGAAGCAGCATATTCCTGTAATGATTCACGTGCTTTCCTTATTCCTTTCTAACCAGATACTTACGGCAATAAAGCAAAGAAACAAAAAACAACTCTACTTTTCCAGAAACTGTGGCAAGATTGTGGTAAGAATATTTTGGATTGACTTGTATTTAAATAGAATTTTGGGGTTTTTTATTTGATTTTTCAAATTTTAACTGATAGTGTTATTTTTCAAATTACATTCAATAATGGAAAAACTTTATCACAGCTGTTAGTTTTCCTGAAAGACCTAGACCTGGTCCCCTAGGATCAACTGGAGAAGGAAGATTCATCAAAAAAGGTATTTTCTCCCATATAGATATTCCTTGTGATCAGAAGGACCAGTGCTTTGTACAATATATTAGAATTCCATTCTTAGGAATGAAAACTGCTTCTTTAGTATTTTCCACTCCTACAGATTTTTTCCTGCTTTGAACATTGAATAAGTTTATCTCAGCTTCCAAAGGTCCTGTTGGAAACTGTGATTATGTTTTTGGGATTGAGAACTTATGGTTCATATGGTGGTAATTTTACTAATTACAGTGTGTCATGGAAGAAATAGTTTCTATCTGGCCAGTCACCTATCTTTGTGAATTAAGAAGTTTTCCTGGAACGCAGCCATGCTCGTTTGATGGGATCTTTTCTGTGGCTGCTGTTTTTGCACTACAGTGACAGAGTTGAGTAGTTCCAGCCGAGGATATTATGGCCCACAAAGCCCAAAAGATTTATTATCTGGCCCTTCATAGAAAAAAGGTTGCCAGCTTCTGCTTTAGATCATTCAACTAGAATTAATTATAACTTTTTTCCTCCTTACATTCTTAAATCAGTGCTTTTTCCTGGTTTAATATGTATAGCAGTCGTACAATATGTAAATAAATATAGAATCCTTAATTTTTTTCTGACTGGGAATTTTGTGGTACCTTAAAGTTATATCATTATGTCTTAGAGAGTTATGCAGATTTTCCAATCATCCCTAATGAGTATTTCCTCCATCCCTCCATTTTTTTCCTAAAAGTGGGGAATGTGAAATGATTTTGGCTGTTTAGGTTCTCACTAACTGAAATTCTGGTATTTATCTTTCACTTTTCAAAAATACCTTTATAGGGCCTCAGAAGCTAGGTTTAACTGGAGTGAAATTATCAATGGCAAAATAACTTACCGAAATTATTTTATAGGTATTTGTAAAACAGTATGTGTTACAGAATTTAGTTTTGGACTCTTGTAATAATTTTACATGCAGACTTTTTTTATTTGAAATGTTACATCAGTTTCCTTGAAAATTTTATTAGTGTGTTTGTGCAGTTTTAATTTAGAAATAATGCTTTTTGTAATTTTGTTCATTTCAGTTTTACAAAAATACATTTCTTTCCCCCTACAGAATCAAACTTGTTTTCTCATGGTGCGGTTTTGACAGAAATGCCCAGGACTTCAGGAGTTTCAAGTCAAACAGAATCCTACTATTCCTCATCTGTATCCATCTCAAATGCATTGTCACATCATGCTCCAGCCATACCCTCAATGGTGCCTCAGCCTTCTTCAAGCTGGTCGTCAGTGGCCCACCCCACCTCACACTCAGTCAATACAAATCCACTGAGTAGTTTTTCAACAGGGACACTTTCCTCTAATTCACAAGGTATCTCACCATTCCTGGAAATACCTCTTGTGACTGATTTGAATGCTTCTAATGCCTGCATTTATAACAATACTAATGACATAGGCAGAGTGGAAGCATCATCCATGTCACCAGCTGACTTATATGGTATTTCTGATGCCAACATGCTGCCTAATTGCCCTGTGAATATGATAACGCCAAGTAATGACAGCATGAGGGAGACTGATAATCCGAGACTTGTGAGTGTGACTCTTGAAAACCCCTCATGTAATTCAGTGTTACATCCAAGAGACTTGAGACAGCTCCATCAGATGTCCTCTTCCAGTATGTCAGCAGGCGCCAGTTCCAGTAGTACTGCTTTTGTTTCACAGTCAGAGGCATTTGAGGGATCTGACTTCAACTGTGCAGATAACAGTATGATAAATGAGTCAGGACCATCAAACGATACTAATCCAAACAGTCATAGTTTTGTTCAAAGTAGTCAGTATTCAGGTATTGGCACTCTGCAGAATGAGCAATTGAGCGACTCATTTGCATTTGACTTTTTTCCAGTTAACTTGTAAGATTTAAATGGTGAGTCAAGATTTAAATATTTGCAACCATTTTGATCTTACCTATATAGATGAACATTTTCTATTTCTCTGCCCAAGCCTATAAACGTGGGTTTGGGATTTTTTTGGTTTTATCTTTGAGGGCTGATAGTCCAAAAACTTATTTATCAGAGAGCAGTGTAAAACTTCGGGTATGTAGGGGATTCCTCTACAGGTAGTATTGGCTCCAGAGTGCCTTGTTTAGCTGGCAGAGAATTTTCAGGATCTGATGAAAGATGAATGCTCAGTGCTGAAGCTGCAGCTGAAAGACGGGTGAACTCACTTCCCAACTTCAGGAAGAGCTGGACAAAGTCCAGCGTGTACAGAAGATTTTGCTTCAAGAGTAGATAAATCCACACAGGCTGAACTTCTAGGCTATGATGCCCTGTGGAATCCTATATACACTGAAAGTTTGTTTAAAGCAGTAAATATTTCAGCCTAGGTTTAGTTATTATTTGACCATAAGAAGTGTATAATGAATCTGTGACATGTTAAATATTGAATAAAATCAATTGTTCTATTAAAAAAAAAAAACTTTGGTTATGTAGAATACAAAGTTGGAAACTGTCATAAAAGGAAAACTCCAAAATAGAAATTAAAAGGGCTTTACTGTTTCTTCTTTTGAAACATGTGACCCGATACTGTTCACAGTGGGAATTCTGTCTTTAGAGTCCCACCACATTTCCCAGGACAGACTGAGGGGAGAGCGTTAGAGCAAGCTCCCATTTTCCAAATATACTTTTTTATATTTCTTTTATAATGTATTAATATATTCTTAGTTAAATGAATTAACTGATATTTGCTTTCAAGCAAATTTAAGGTAAAACCTGTAATGGCTATGCCATTGGAAAAATAAATTCATTACAGTTTTTGAGGCCTGTGGGCCAAGGTGACCCCTAAGGGGTTTTCTGAAGCTTCTTGCAGATTCTTAGGTTTATAGTTATCCCTCAGTATCTTTGCGAGATTGGTACCAGGAGCCCCCGCAGATAACTGAAATCTGATAATGTTCAATTCCCTTATATAATATAGTGTAGTACAGTGAATACAGTTGGCCCTCCTATTCTGATGTGGGCTTCCCCCCGCCGCCCCCGTTGTCTATCTTAGTCACAGATTCTTCTAGTTGTGGGATGTGGGATGCTGCCTCAACATGGCCTGATGAGCGGTGCCATGTCCGCACCCAGGATCCGAACCCTGGACCGCCGCAGTGGAGCGCGTGAACTTAACCGCTCTGCCATGAAGCCAGCCCCTAAATGGGTTTTTTTTTTAATTAAATAAGCAGTTGACTTGTTTTGCAGTTTTCTTCTATGTAAGCCGAATTAAGGGTACTGCTACATCTGTGTTTTAGAAGATTTCCAATGGAGTTTTCATTTTTCAGGTGCTATTTACTGATCATAGAAATTATTTTATAATTTAAAAAGCATTTGGCAACCTGCTTCTCCTCTATCTCTAAATGTATTTACACTTTCACCTGTTCTTCTAACACCCCACTCTTCGTATCTGAGGAAAAGGTGACAGTCTTTCTTTCAAAACTCTACTTGTGCACTGGATCCCTCCTCCTTTCTCCCCTATCCTGTTTCTGGATCCTCACATCACCATTTAGTCCTTCTTTTCTCTGTATAAATATGGGAAATGTCTTCTCTAGCCTAAAAAGAAAGGAAAAAGATCTTTCCTGCACACCCTCATGTTCCTTCCCTTCACATCCAGACTTAGGTTTTTAGACCCCATTTCTTTACGATGAGACGGAAAAGAAAACAAGCAAGTTTTTGGGTATTGGACGTTCTTAAATGCATAGTTCAGACCAGATGAACCCTTCAGAAATGACTTCTGTTTTAAAAGACCGCACTTAAAAATACCAGTCTGTGATGAATTAAGATCCTGCAGAATCGCACTATTTTTTTTTTTGAGTGTTTTAAGTATTTTTGTATGCTTCTTAATAACTGTAATGAATTTGGAGGGACTGAAAAAGGTAATTTTTAAAAGTTCTCAGGTATTGAATTATTTAATTGTTAAGTGTGATGTTAACATACAATCATTTTTAAAATGTCAAAATGCCTTTTATTGTACAGAATATTTTATTACCTTTGTAATATCTTTGTATACAGTGACTTTTTTTCTTGGTAATATAATAAATGGAAAAAAAATCTAAAACTCTTATTAAAATTTTGTTGCCATTTAAGAATATCAGTGAGATTTTCTTCGTCTTTATAGCATCTTCCTTATAGGGAAAGGTAATTTTGGTTGCTTAGAAACATCAGGTATTTTTATGGAACGCTACAGCTGTATATACTTGCATATGTAACTGTCCTTTGAAATGTAAATAATTTTGTAGAGCACTGAAATGTCTTTTTAAAAGATTTTCATTTTCTGCCTTCCTGACTTATTTCCTGCCTGTCTCCCTTCCTGAGTAATGCAGGACAAAAGTCATTAGTTTATTCTGACAAGGTACAAATAGGTATTGCCACAGGGGGTGAAGGTGGTGGTCCAGTGTGGAACCTGAGGAGAACTTGAGGGGAGTAGGGAGGGGCATCTCGGTGACCTGGAATAAGGATGCAGCGATAGAAGACTGGTTATTTATGAGGGGGATTGATCTATTAAGTAAATATATTAAGGCTATTGTGAGCCAGTTTTCTGTTAAAGGAAAGGAATTACAAATATGGAAAGGGAGAAAACTAGAGTAAGGTTGGAATAGGAAGTACTGGTATAAACTCATAGTTTTCAATACATGTAGATAAAGAAATATTATAGATGTAATTGTGTGTGTGTGTGTGCACTTGCATGTGTGCCCACATGTGCTATGAGAGAGCTTGGGACCAGCAATGCTACAAGAGCAATGAGCACACCTAGTGCCCTAATGCATAGATATTTAGGCTTCTAAATAGGCTTCTAAATATTATTTTCCACTAAAAGGAGCCAGTTCGTCCTAGAGAAATAGCCCATTCCAAGACTGGTGCAGATGAAATACAAGATGATCTTGGAGTGTCTTTGTATTAGAAGGTAGGAGCATGCTCCAAGAATGATGGGGACATGTCAGAAGGACACAGGAGCCAGCTTGAAGGGGCACCCCCCTGGTCAAATGGATACTTAGAAATCAAAATAAATATCAGTAACAAATTATAACCCAGTGAATAAAATAGGAAGCCACAAATCCACAAGGATAAGTTGTACTTTACAGTGGAATGCCAACAAATAAATGCAAAAGAATGATGGAATTAGAAAATCAGTATTTGACAATCATTGTAATGAGTCACATGAAAATCTTTCAATGAATGCTAAAACAAATTGGTGAAAGTTTGATGGTTTCTCTACAAGGCAGTTATTAAAGAGAAAAAAGAGTAACTATTAAAGGGGAGAAGTTTTGCAGACACTGCATTAACTGATCAAAGCCCAATCATCTGTAACTGCACAAACCAAAATTGTGTGACACTTGATAAGATACAAGAAGATGGTATCTCTTCTGTGGTATTCTTCCCAGCAATGTCCACCCTGAATCTCATAATAAGGAAACATCAGGCAAACCCAAATTGAGGAGCAATCTTCAAAGCAACTGGCCTGAAATCTTAAAAAATGTTAAAGTAGTAAAAGTTAAGGGAAGATGCACTGTTTGGTGGAACCTAAAGAGACGTAACGACTAAATGCAGAGTGTGGTCCCTTGACTATGTAGGACATTGTTGGGACTATTGGTGAAACTAGTGGGGTCTGTGGGTTAGATAATAGTAGCATTAGTGTTAATTTCCTGATTTTGATAGTTACGTTGTGGTGAGGTAGAAGAATGTCCTTGTTTGTAGGAATTACACACTAATGTATTTGGGGTGATGGGGCATTGTTGGCTCAAAGGTTCAGGGAAAAGGTTCTTTGTACTTTTCTTGCAGCTTTCCTGTAAATTTGAAATTATTTCAAAATGAAAAAATTAAAAATATCATCATAAAAGTAGTACTTTTTTACACAATAAAAAAGGCTACCATTTTTAAAAATCAAAGCATACATCAAGGTTCATTCTCTTACATGGACTTAAAAATCAAAGAATAAAGCTCCAAAAGAAAAGGTCTGCCTATGTAAGATGTTTTTCTTTGGAAATGGAACTTCTAAATGTATTTCACATAGTTTGCAAATGTAACCAGTTAGCTTACTTGGGAAAGTTTTCATTTTACCAACTGTATTTATTTATTTATTTATTTGTACTTTTCCAGGTATTCAGAGTTGACGTTTTTCGTAAATGAAGCTACAAACTCTATTTGGGACAAAGAGATACCAAGAATTACAAAGGGCCCTTTCTCTTAAATGTTATTTAAAAGACTTTTAATTTAAACAAATCTATAAGGAGATCACAAAACTAATTTCAAAATATTTTTTTATAGGCAAAAGTGAAACTATAGTACTCTGGTTACTTAATATTGCCAGTTCTGCATAAAACAAAGACCTATGTTAATTTTCAACAACCTATGTCATATGAACATTTGGAATAAGTATAGCTAATGGACTCTGCTTGAAATTTTGTATAATCTCAGAAATAGAAATTTAAGAAATAAAAGTCTTCTAATTTAAGTTTACTAAATATGGAGCTTCTTAATTCTTCCATTTTGCAGATCCACTGAATTCAACCCTGAGCCAAAAAGAAACATGCAAAAGACTATCTTCCCAATTATTTATATCTCTTATGTAGCAACATTTCCCCAGAAACTGAGAAACATTCACACAAAAGTTCTTACCTTTTTTATCAAAACTTTATTTCTGTTATCCCTTTCTCATTTTCTGGCATTGAAAATAGTCAAAAAGTTATTTGCCCTTATTCATATATGAAATTTCTTCATGTCATTTTCCTGATTTCTAAAGTGAATACTACATCTTAATACCTATGACCTATGCTTAATAGAGAGATGGGAAACTGAGCAATCCAATACTATCCAAGTCACGTGTGTTCTAAAATAAGCTCAGATAGTTGAATCAGGGAATGGAAATTACACTTAAAACTGAAATTTTAATGAGACTCCTTGCCGAAACTTTTAATGACCCATCCATTTTCTTTAGGTTTTGCTTATTTGATGTTTATCTTCTTCATAGTACCAACTGATGATTAACTTATGAACAAATGGTAATCATATGCGATCATATGAAATATACTTGGGCTATATTTTGGTAAACTTGATTTGGTATCTAAATTCCAAAAGTCAATTCTCATGGTTATGTGCATTTAAATGACAACCTCCAGTGGCTCCTTCTCACGGTAGGTACTCGATAATAAGGTTTATTAGAAAGGACCCTAGAGACCAAGGAACTTCACTTCTAGTCCTAGATCTGGAAGTAACTAACAATTTTAGATAAATCATTTAATTTCTATTCTTTGGTTTTCATATTTATAAAATGGTGATGATAATATCTACCTGATGAAGATGTTTGAAATTGGATAATATATTGAAGCACTCTGGAATACAATCTCAATTTTTTAAAACCTTATCCCTGGGAATGAAGTTATTCAAGGCACTTGTGTCCTCTTATTTAAAAGATTTATGAAAGTCTCTTACCATAGTATGCCTCAATTCCTAAGGTTTCACTTTCCCTCCCCAGGAAATGTATTGACAATTTTAGATTGTCAAAATAATAACTTAAAGTCATTAAGATTTGTGACAAATCACACCAAAAGTACATCTATTGGTAACAGCTTGCTTGAAGCTTACTGGGAAAATATTAATGATGTCAGATTTGCATTTGATATCTTAAAATATTATAGGATACTGTTCTGCATAAATCTAGACATAACTTTTACCAACATCATTTAAAAAATTTAGAACATGATTTTTAAAGGTGGTATGTCTCTTGTGGAAGGAAATTCTGCTGAAAGAAATTACAGCTCAGATTATCAAAGAATGTACCTGTTTGCGTACCTCTCTAAATGAAAGAATTAAGAGAGAATGGTTTCATTATTCATAGCTTGGCTTGTGAGGGTTGGAGAGGGAACGAGAAAAATCATAAGACATCCTTAGAACAATTTAACACAATATACACTAACATAGATCCTGAGATGTTACAACCAATTAAAAAATATATAGATCAACATGATCCAAATGGTTTCCAAGACACCGTTATGGTGAGTAAACAGCCGTTTTACAGTGTTTGCTGAATGAATGTCCACATCGTGCCAGGAGAACTCTCCTCTTTGTTTCCACATTTGAAAGCTAGTCATCGAGAGCAGGGGGCCAGTCAACATCTACAGACTAGAAGGAAGAAAACAAGTCATTAAAATATATTAGTGTTGTAGTAAGCATTTGCTGGTAATGCTGTATCCATTTCATCTTTTTAATATAATGCAGCAGAAGAAACTGCATTTGAGGAGCTATTGAATACCACAGTTTAACACTTTAAAATTCATTCTAGGACATGGGATTCTTGGGTCTGAGGCCTGTTCCTGAATTCATTGAGTATTTGGTTACTCAGCTGGTTACTAATTGTGCATTTTGACTGTTAAGAGACTAGAGTACATTTAAATGTTTAAAATTTTATTTATGAGTAAAGTAGCAAACAAATTCAGGTGGCAACACCAACTTGCCCTCAGAAGCTTCAGCAACTTTTATTACTCTGATCATTTTCATTTTCCCATCGTGTATTTACCAAATAGTCAAGTAGTCTATAAACGTATAGTCTTGTTTGTAAGTTAGCAACTAAATGTGAAAAAAGTGAATACGAAAGATCACCTGGAACTAGAAAAGGATTAAAGATCTTTGCCTATCACTTCAGCAGAATTTTTGTTTCTTTTAAAATTGAATTTATCCATCCCGGCTCAACCTGGTTTGGCTCTTGTAGAACAAAACTTTGATCTTCAAGTCATAACAAAATTACAATAGCAGACTATTTTGTCTCCTCATAATCAAGTTCTAGGCCTTAGAATATGAAATCGCATCTTAACTACCCTAGAAAGCCGAATTTGAGAAAGTGTTTTTTTTTTTAATTCACCGTACCTGTGTTGTTTTTTGAGACTTAAGGTTTAAAACCTGAAATGATTTACTAAAAGTGATTTTGAAATTAATCTGAGTCACTTCACATACTAGATTCAGAAAAATTTTACTAGAAAAGCCCAAATAATTATTGCAGGTGTGTGTGTGTGTATCTTTTACAAATCCCAAGAAAATATTTTGCTTCTGTTTCAGAATATAGCCATATACCGAACACCCATAAATAAGCTAACGGGTAGTTTCCCAAGCCTGAAAACTTAACATTACTGATCACAATCTTGTATGTGTTGAGGGCAGGGGAGGGTTTAAAAAGCTCCACAGGTGACTCTAATGGACAATCAGGGCTGAGGAACACTGGCCTGTGACTCCTTGACACTCCTAAGCTGTTCTGAAAATTAAGATCAAAGATGCATGCAGTTGGGATTTTCTTTAACAGGCTGTCTTCCTCAACATGATAGTCCTACTGAGGAGGCTCCTTGCAACCTTGAAAGTGCTATCAACTGGCTGCACAGCAGGAGCTGTATAAGAATCGAATCTGAAAGCACTCAAGAGAATTGCTGGTAAGGTCATAATGCTCCAGCAATCATTTGATTATCATAGCTGTTTTGACACTAGGCAACTATAACCACTCCTTTTTATAACTGATAGTATTCCCAAGAGCAAAATGCTAGCCTGTCCTAAATTTTTGTTGTTGGAGGTGGGGGAGGAGGGACTCTATTCCGAATCGGATATTTGTCAAGGAGCACAGCCTGTGACAATACTTTCTGATGCTCAAATGGGAAAAACATTTATGGAGAATTGCCTGAAAGATGCATTCTATCCATTCTTCTAACTACTTAAGAATATAACCTTGTTTCACTTCAGAGTAGAAGAGCAGAGAATTTGGTTCATGTCATAGGGGTCCCTTATAGAAATGCTTTTATTAATAACCATTGGCTCATCCTATTTTCTACCCCAGACCTGCATATATGTTTCTGAGTAGGCTGCCTTAAATTCTTGATAAAACAAGACAGGACTGGGAATGAACTCCGGAGTCCATAGGACATATATGAAGGACACTTACAACTTCATTTCCTTGCTTGGTTTAAGGGTTTAGATCTCATGCCCTATGTAAAGCACAGTTAATAAATTACCTATATATTTGCAAGGATCATAAATGAGACCTTGTATTTTTAAAAAAGAAATAAAAATTCTGAAGATATTCCCTCCCTGCAGTACACAATGCTACTGTGAGATTTTGACCATTTTCAAACACCCATGCAGGTGAGCACTACTATTTGGCTTAGTGCCAAAAAAAAAAAGCATAACCTTAGCTGAATTCAATGTGCAAATGAGCATTTTCACAATAAAATAGTGTACCTCAACGTCCAGCTCAAGAATGTCTGCAGTCACATTCATCAGAGAGCCAATGTTTGGCTTGGTTCTCCCAAAGTCTCCATGTACAAACTCTTTAATGTAGCTGGGATTTGTTTAAGGAAGAAATGAAGATAGCCAGGCAGTACCAATTGTTTGGTGAGATTTGATAGGTGAAAGGGAAATGAGAAACAAAAGCAGAAATGTTACAAAAGAGAGGTTATTTCTGAGCTATGACTTTTGATGTCTCAGAAAATAAGCCATGGCAAATCGGTTCCTACCAGCCTAGCAGCCAACATGAGGATATGGGACCTGAGTCTCCATCAAATTTACCAAAAGTCATGACTTTCTTTTTTCTTTAGCTCATCTCTAGGTGCCAAGGTTTGGGTATGGATTTTTAAAATTAGCTGTAGTTCAATGCTAAAAAATCTTAGCCTTTTTTTTTTTGCCACAACTTGCATTTTGTCATCTTTCTGATCCCATTTTTCAATAACAGCAGCTGACATCTGCCAGATGGTAGGTTTCCACAGGGTCACACAAAGAGTGATCTCAATGATAGCTCTCCTTGTAACATGACCTGGTGACACAATGGCAATACGATGGCAGGGACAATGAGAATATTAATTTAGTCTTGATGAAGGCCCTTCAGAAGGATTATCAAAGAACCTAAGTTCTAGTTGTTTGTTAACATGATTAGCAAGAGAATTATTTTAATTCTCTCTTTTTTTAAAGGGGCAACTTTGTGTTTCCTTCATAGGTCTTCAAACTTTGAAGTCAATGACTAATCCTAGTTATTAATACGATGACTAACATTCCTTACACAGGACTCTACTTCAGAAAATATTTATCTGAAAGATGTTTTTACCAGCATTCAGTAACAACTCAGCATTATGTTGCATTCTATAAACCAGCACTTAGTATAAAAATTTAATATAACTTGAATAGGAAAGATAAGTTTATTACAGATAAATAAAAAATTAACACCATAATATGCTGATATTATGTCCTCACTTTCTGAAAGTTTATTCACTCGACTTTCACTAAATGTTTGACTCAAGCATAAGACATGTAATTATCTAGTAACTCTCTTGTTTGCTAAACTCTTAATTACTCAACAATTGTCATTCTTTTTCTCTCACTTTCTTTAGAGACTGCTACTTCTGAATAGCAATAATGAAGGAAGATGACTAAAAAGCCCCAGAATAACCTGTCAAAGGGTCCAGAGTGTTTCTTATTCATACCCAGAGGGACAAAGTGTAAGTCAAATGAACTAGTTCAGTGTACTGAGCAATATATGTGAAAAATTCATGTACTTCTGCATGTAACTATGTGGTATCTACAGCCTTACCAAATAGTCTTTCCTGCTAATACCTTGAGTACATGTACACAGCTGGTTCTACAAATATTTTAATGAGATTGAAGAGACATTAGCTTCTCCAAAAGACCACTGCATTTCTTCCCAGCACAGAAAAACTAAAGCTGGGATTAGGTAAAGTTTGTTTTTTTTTTAAATCTGTGATTTCTTTGAAATTCCATCCACATTCTATCTACAATAAGCAAATGGGCTCCAAACAACAAAGATACAAAGATCTGCCCACTATGGTATAAAGAGATCATGCTTGATCCAAACTGCAAAAATTTAGGATATTTTAGGAGTAAATAAGCTATACCTGTTTCAGCTGGATAAATCACAGTCACTTCTGGGGTGAGGCAGCAGAAGAAGGGGAGAGGAGGTTGGTAGGGAAGGAGAGGCAGACTAATTACAGCAATATAGTGAGAATGCTATTTGGTGATTAAAACTTGACACTTTTTTCCTTATATCCATTAGTATATCATTAGTTTTTTGTTGTTTTTCTTTTTTGAGGAAGATTATCCCTGAGCTAACATCTACTGCCAATCCTCCTCTTTTTTGCTGAGGAAGATTGGCCCTGAGCTAACATCTGTGCCTATCTTCCTCTATTTTATGTGGGACACCTGCCACAGCATGGCTTGACAAGTGGTGTGTAGGTCCGCACCCAGGATCCTAACTGGTGAACTCCAGGCCACCAAAGCAGAACATGCAAACTTAACCACTGTGCCAATGGGCCAGCCCCAGTATATCATCAGTTTTATACTAGCTAGAAGGCATTTTATCACTTCATGCTATTAGACCACAAAATAATATAAAACCAAGAAAGAAACAAACAAAAAATAGGAGCACCTTTGAAAAGTAAATTAAAGCTAAGACTATGGCAGCTCCATGATCTATTTTAATCAGCAACTCAGATCTGATACAAAACCTCACAAAGCAGGATAGGTTATGAACAAGTGATCAGCCTTGGACTATTCTCTTGTTTTGGGCCAGTGGCCAAATAAGGTGAAGATCAATATGTAAAGTAGGGCCATTCCCAACTACTCTCAGTGTTTAATCATCTGGGGCAAATGCTTGAAATGCTGGGAGGACCCAAATGTGGTCATGAATATGTGACAGGCAAAATGTGTAAAGACAGCAAATGAATCAATCAAAAGTGTTTCCTGAGTACTTACTATATGCTCAGCTTTGTCTGAGACACTGTAAATATTTCAAAATTCACGTTAAACTGGCTGCTGCTCCAAGGTTTAAAATGTCATTTTGAAAAATACAAATTTAATGGGGAAAAAACACCCCAAACAACAACAACAAAATGGATTCTCCTCCAACCTAATCGTTTCCCTACCCTCCTAGATCAAGTTGAACTATTTTCTAGGGCAGCCTGAACTCCTCCGATAGGGTTATGGTTAGATTATTGCTATGCAGAAGGTGAAAGGATACGTTCCAGCCTGAGTTTTCAGATAGAGGCGGAAATGATGCTCATCCACATAGCGAGTCTCCATGGAGTGAATGATGCGAGTTCTCACAGCCAGGGGCCTCCGGTGAAGGACCCGTAGAGGTGTTTTCTGGTCGATCTTTAAGTCCTAGAGGAGGATATGATACAGAACCATGCAGTCAGCTTTGCCGCCCAGTGAAGGCTGTCTTAGCACCTCCTTTGTCAACACTGGCTCACCACAGACGTTTTCTTTAGAGGACCCTGTCTATCGTTGTTAGGGTAGAAACTAACTAAAATTATAATAAATTGTATCACCTAAAGTTCAAACTCTGTGAGACTTTTCATAGCCTAGTCCGTGATTACTAATTTTCTGAGTCCTAGTATGCCATAAAAAAGGCTTTGAAGTAAAATGATCCCAAGGTCTCTTTTGCTGTAATATTTAACAAATTGATTTGGACTCTGGAATTCCATCCTGCCCTTTACTTTACCAGAGCTCTTCTGGAAGACATGTTCTCACCCTTTTTTTCTTAACCCAACAGAGTGACCTAATAGTGGGGATTTCAGATTGAGGTGAGAAATGTCTGTAGAAGGCAGGACATCAGCATCACTTGTGCGTATGGATAGTCTGCATGTTTTAGGGAGAAACATACACTTATTTACAGGGGTATTTATTTGGTTCATGAAAGGATATATCTGGAAAATTAATAGTTGTATCAATATTTAGGGTAGTGTTTCGATATAATAATTACAATAAGTGTGTACAATAACACAGGGCCTCTCAATATTTGTTAGACCAGTTCAAGTTACAATTCAGATTTTATAGGGACACAGCCTTATTTTTCTCACAATTAGAGATTTCCTTTTATGTCACAAGATATAAAATGAGAAACAGAGGTTAATATTGTAAAAGGCCCACTAATTCCAAGTTTCAAAAGAGATATTGGGCCTAACCAGAAATGTAGGTTCCTAAGAACTTTGAATCCTCTCCAACTTCTTGTTGGAACAACTCCTTCCTAATTTACATGATTAGTGAGTGCCTTAAGCCATGCTAAGGAAAGAGAGGTTTCTGTCTGGGCTCCCCTCCATCAAGTTCTCCACTAAGAAAGAAAGAGCAAGTTCTGACAAAGACTACACTTGAAACGGTGTGACTGCTTTTATCAGAGCAGCGAGTCAACAGCCTTTCCTAAGTCATGGGTTTTATGATTCTATAATTGATTTTAGAAGCACTTTGTTCTGACGAGATAAGCTGTCTCCATAAGGTCTGACATTTCTCTGGTGAAAAAGACTGAAAGAAGGATAAGGCTGAACTATTAAAGAATCTGTAAAGATATGGCCCCCACTATGGAGTACAGAAACAGCTGGCCCTTAAATGAGTGACTATGTAAGGAGTGCTCTTCTCCTGTTTCCTTTACATCCAGTCACTCCCAGGACTCTGACCCTTGAGCCAGTCAATGGAAGCATAAATCCTGTTTGTGGTATCTTTTACCATACAATTTGTTTTCTACACAGTCATATGTATGTATGTGTGTTTAAATCACAATGTAATAACCCTCTATATACTCTTATAGCTTGTTTTTTTCCCCTTTGCATTTATCAGGAACATTTTCCTTTGTCAATAAATATTCATCTACCACATAATTTCTAACAGCTGGGTAGTAACAGTCCATCACACAGACAAGCCATAGACAAACCAGTCCCCTCGAGTAGGGCATCTAGATTATTAGAAAATATTGCCCATTTAAACAATATTGTGATAACTATATACATTTTTGTGCCCGTTTATGCTCATTCCTTGCGTTTGAAAGTAAATTATCTTTACAGGAAGAGGTGGGGAGAGGTGGGAAGAAATATGCAAATGAACAGGCAGACCCTTTACAATGACATGCTCACGTGAAGGAAAACCTAGCATATGCCAAGATATTTGTACTCTACATATATTATCCTGTTTTGTTTACTTATAACATGTTTTATTTATGCAGTTAATCTGAGCATCAATTCTATTAGATAAACTCTATTTTATATTTCCTTTTCACAGATGGCCAAATCTAACAATAGCATTGCTGAGTATTTTCTATGTGCCAGATACTGTTCTAAGTGCTTTATATGACTAAACTCATTTAATTCTTCTAACTAATCTTATAGATTAAGAAATTGAAGCATAAGAGGCTAACAAACTTGTCCAAAGTCACACAACTAAGAAACGCAGATCCAGGATTTGCACCCGGGCAATCTGTCCTCAGAGTAAGGTTCTTAATCACTAGCAACACTGCCTCTCAAATGGGTTAGAGGAATTGCCCAGTCATTCAATCAGTAAATAGCAAAGCCAGAATTTGAAACCAGGTCTCACAGGCCCCAAAGCCCATGCTCTGTGACTTGCAGGTAATAAACTAGAAGACAAAGGACTCTTTTATAGGCAGTAGAAAAATAAAAAGAATTGCAGCACTTAACTACCTTTACATCATTTAGGAAGTCAATGTCTTTCTTCTGTATTGCTTTATTTGTCCATATTAAGGCACTGTAGGTCTTGGTCTTTTCTTCTTCACCTTCTTTCATATGTCCTATTGCCTCTCTAAACAAAAACAATAAAAGAAAGTTTGTCTGAATATATGGAACACATAAGCCTTGCCCCAAACTTCCCTTTCTTTAAAAATAGCCTTATTGAGATATAATTTACATACAATTCCCCTGTTTTAACTGTACAATTCAGTGATTTTTAGTGTGTTTATAAAGTTGTGCAGCTATCACCACAATTTTAGAATACTTTCATCACCCCCCAAAATAACTCCATACCCACACACAGTCACTTCCCATTCCTTATTTCCCCCAGCCCTTGGCAACCACTAATTGACTTTCTGTCTCTATAGACTTCCCTACTCTGAACATTTCACATAAAATGGAATCATACAGTACGTGGTGCCTGGTGTCGGCTTCTTCCACTTCATAATGTTTCAAGGTTCATCCGTGTTGCAGCATGTGTCAGTACTTCATTCCTTTTTATTACTGAGTAGTATTCCGTTGTATGAATACACCACATTTTGTTTATCCTTGGACATTTGGTTTTTTTCTACTTTTTTGCTATTATGAATAATGCTACCATGAATATGCCTGTAGAATTCTTTGTGTGGATGTACATTTTCATTTCTTTAGGGCATGTATCTAGAGGTGGAACTGCTAGATGATATGGTGACTCTATGTTTAACCTTTTGAGGAACTGCCAAACTGTTTTCCAAAGTGTTTGCACTTACAATCCCACCAGCAATGTATGAGGGTTCCAATTTCTCCACATCCTTGCAAACACTTGTTATTTTCTGCCTTTTTGATTATAGCCATCATAGTCAATGTGAAGCGGGATCTCATTGTGGTTTTGATTTGCATTTCCCTGATGATTAATGACGTTGAGCATTTTTTCACGTATTCATTGGTTATTCGTATATCCTCGTTGGAGAAATGTCCATTTAATCTTTTCTTCATTTCCCCATTTTTTATTTTATTTTTATTTATTTATTTATTTATTTTTTAGGAAGATTAGCCCTGAGCTAACTGCTGCCAATTCTCCTCTTTTTATTGAGGAAGACGGGCCCTGAGCTAACATCCATGCCCATCTTCCTCTACTTTATATGTGGGATGCCTACCACAGCATGGCTTGCCAAGGGGTGCCATGTCCACATCCGGGATCCGTACTGGGGAACCCCAGGCCGCCAAAGCAGAACGTGTGCACTTAACCGCTGCACCACCGGGCCGGCCCCCATTTCCCCATTTTCAATTGGCTTTCTTACTGTTGAGTTGTAAGAGTTCTTTATATATTCTGGATACAATTCCCTTATCAGATACATGATCTACAAACAAAACATCCCTTTTGAAATCATTACCAGTGAGTGAGCCTACCCTTACCTTGTAACAAGCTGTAAGTCACGGACTTGGATTTTGTTAGATGAGTTATTAATTTTCTGTAGTAGCAGAAAAAGAGAAACAATTAGCAACTCTAGTTCAGTTACAGAGTTGCAGAAACATGACGATTTCCATGTCATGAAGTGGTTTACCTGCTGAAGTTCCTTAATTTCTTGTGAAGTGAAATGTACTCTATGAGGATTCACCAGCTCAATTGCAAAGGGCCTTCCTGGCAGCACACACCCCGTCATGAAACAGAAACGTGTTGATGGAGTTAACATTTGGGCTAATGCAAGAGGGTTAGGAGGTGTGAAAAAACGAGTTGCGCTCTAGAGGACTGAAAGTTTAGTGACATGACTACATCTGGGGGAGGGAAGAATGTGTGAAAACAATCAAGAGGCTTTTTGGGGGCTGCTAAACCCCAGCATGGGCAATATGTGAAAATGACTGCTTTCCCAAAGGTCCATGAACAAGCCTGTGTTAATTACAAAATAAAATCCAAACAACCGCTAATTGACTTGGTTCCACTAATGTAACGTCACATGTAGCAATGCCCAGGTCTACCAAGTTGCAGGCCATCCTCCTAGCCTAATCCACCAGCAAAATGGAAAAGCTGTGATTCCATGAGAGGAACAGACTATAAATCTCCGATAGCTCAGGATTAACTCTCATCATCTTTCTTGTAATTCAACAATGTAAAATGAGAGAAATAATGGCTAAGAAAGCAGAATCACTTTTAAATGAAGATGTGCTTTTTGAAAACTGTACTGGTACTACTGGAATGTTATTAAGTGGAACAATTAATAACCAAAATTTTGGACAAAATCAGGCATTTCCTTGCTAATGCACATAAAAGTCCCTTATAACCTACAGGTATGCAATAATAAGATGGCCCCTGAAGAAACGATTCTTGTTAAAACACAATCATATAATTTATAAAGGTAGCTCCATAATCCACAAAGTTTCCTCACTTGGAGAAGCTGAGATCTTCTGCCCACTTTGATTTTGACTGACTACAGTAAACCCGCTGTTGGAAAAGGGTGATAATCTGAAAGTTAGTTCTAATCAAGTGATGCTGTTGCAATCTTACCATTTCCTAATGTTCTCACATCCACGTCTTCTCTTCCAGAGGATGAAAAATTAAAACCTTTGGAAAGCAGATTAAGAAAAAAAATCAGAGACATATTAGCCCTAAGACTCTCATTCCCACCCTTTGGTAGAAACCCAATTTGTCTTGAACAATCTACAGGATAATCCCAAGATAATCCTCCTCTTTTTTTTGCTGAGGAAGACTGTCCCTGAGCTAACATCCAAGCCCATCTTCCTCTACTTTATATGTGGGATGCCTGCCACAGCATGGCTTGCCAAGTGGTGCCATGTCCGCACCCGGGATCCAAACCGGCAAACCCCCGGCCGCCAAGAAGCAGAATGTGCGCACTTAACCGCTGCACCACCAGGCGGGTCCCCAGAGTCTCTTAACCACCATCTATACTGCACCACCACAAAGACAGCCAGGAGAGCTCAGACTCATGCCTTCAGGGACAAGCAAGACCAATCTTCTTGGACGAGGGATTGGGAAAGGCTGGGATGTTTTGGGAACGCTGCTTAGTCATTAGAGTGATAAAGTTTAAGGTCTCTGAATGTAGAGGTTGAAGGCTAGAACTCAGGCTCACAACCTGATTTATTCATTCAGGAACCAATACCTACATGGTGTATGTGCAAGGCACTCTGCTAGATGCAGGGTAGCCAAAGGCAAACAAGATGGACATTGTCCTTATCCTCACGGAGCTTAGCGTTTGTGGAGGGGTATGGACAATAATATAACGGGCAGGGCTAGGACAAGAAAAGCACAGGAACATTCCTGCACTAGGAGCACAACTGCAATATGAACTAAGAGGTTCGTACTTACTCCTCAACAGTCCAGATACTTTGGAGAGCACAAGATGAAGAACAAGATTGTGGGGAAGAATAGATGGGAAAGGTGGAATGGAAGGAGGGTATATACCATTGTGACAGCCATTTTTCTCCCCAGAAACATTTTATATTCAAAAGTCCCATGTAGATTTTGGAAAAAGGAAGTCCAAAAGGCTTGAAAAGTCCTATGAAAACCACACTGAAGATTAGCCCTCCTTTCTAGGATGTTTAGCCTTCCTTCACCTTTAAGAAATCCCTTTAGCAAGACAAGGCCAACACTTGTTAGAAACATAGGCTCCGAGCTGTTGTCTGTCACACACTGCCAGAGTGAAGTGGGCTCCTCTCTTCCCCACAGGGTCCAAAGCTGTGGGTCTCACAGAAAGGAGCAACCAAGGGCTGGTTAGGTAAGCGCTAGATATCTGAGGTGGACCTAGAATCAAGTTGTTAGTTAGGCTCAGAAGTCTGGGTAACCTGTGCTGTGTTAACACTGAGCAATGAGGAGCACAAGGTCAGGCTCTCCTCCAGGAATGTAGGCCAGGAAGAAAGTAGGATTGCGTAGACCTTTAAGTCCCAAAGAACCCTCCATTCCATGTTTACACTCCATCGTCAAGTTGCTAATAAACCCACAAGCAACATCAGTAGCTTCCAGTCAGTGTCAATAGACTCAAGAGTAGTGCTAACCAGGGATGGGTAGCTAAATGGAGAGTTCGAAATGGCATCTGGGAAGCTGAAAGATACTGACTCCTTGGGGCTGTGGTTTGTCTTAGACCTGCCCACCTCCATGTCCAAACCAGCCACAACGTCATCAGGGAATGCGGGGATCCACAGTGACTGAGCCATAACCTGCAGCTGAGGTGGGTGGGGAGAGGGAATGAACAGGACACAAAGAGATAGGTCTACTGGCAATGGCTAAATCAGACCAGAAATCTGAGATTCATAAATTAGCCCATAAAGCTTCCCACAAACTCCAGCCTATCAACAAGAAAGAAGTGCAGAAAGCTAGGCTCCCTTTTTTCTTTTTTGAAAGCCAGGCTCTTGAGAAATCCAGAGAAACATTAAATCTAGACTAAGGGAAAAGGAGTATTTATTATATCTTTTAGAAAAAAATGTTTCAAATTTAGACCCTACATGGAGAAATGCTTTTGAGAGCAAACTTCAAAACTTTATTCATGTGCAATCATGAACAATAGCAGACAAAAAAGGAAAAGGAGCCACTGCCTTAAATATTAGGAAATACAGGTTTAAAATTTAGTTGCATTTTCTAAACTCACATGATGCCTTATTTTATCCCCCTAATCTTGTGAGCTCTTTGAGCCTCCTGCTCAAAGGAACAGATGAATGATCAGAACTATGAGCTCGTCTACAATGGTCCTCATACCTGGGGGCAGACAGACAATGGGACTGAAAGACGGGCAGAGATGATGAAGGCCTCCGAATATCAAGAGTTTAGAGTCTATGTTGTAGCGAGTCAGTGGCCAGTTTTAGGGGAAAATTTCTTAGACACATTGATTTTGAGAGTGTGTCAAAGTTTACTACTCATTAGCTAGGGAATTAGCAAGTAGACAATATGACGTGCCCGTGTGAAGTGACTGAGAAACAAGTTTATGTCTTCCACTTAGGGGAAGGAGGCTTTACATAAGTAGCTTCGCTGCTTCACGCAATACTGACTTATTTTCATAGAGCTGTAAAACGTAGAGGTATACGAGTCAGAACCATCTTCCCAGAGTCCTCAGAGGTGAACCACAGAAACAACAAGTAATATACCTGAGAAGCACAGGATTAGCAAATTGATGCTATTAATCAGGCATTTTGAACAAGATGTTATCCCCTGACAAGGAGCCAGTTAGCACAGAGCCCCAGAGGTCAGCTTTTTCTGAAGCGGCTCTCAATAAATTTCCTCAGCACACAATTACAGATGCTAAACACAGTTTGCTTTATTTTCAGTTTTGGGACGATATTTCCCCCTCAAATGGAAAATGGTAACAAACCACCTTCATGAAAGATTGCAAAGGGGAAACATACCGCTGTTTCCAAGCCCCTTGCAGCCCTACTGGTAACGGGGCTTTCTTGGGAACCAACTAATCAGAACTGAAAGTCTCTTGAATCTTCTTACAGAAAGGGAATGAGGTGGCCCCAAAAAAGGGCTTAAAAGAGACTTTTTGTGCTAAAGCTTTATTTTCACTTCTTCATAACTTGGATAAGTCTTAGGAGAACAACCAGTGTGTAAATGTTAAATTAAGTAGTTAAAAGCTCATGGCAATAGCCAGAGTCTTCACTTTTAAGATTTTGGAAAATATTAGGTTGCTAGGTTACTTTTCTCCATTCAGTAAAATAATTATTAAAGACCCTTAAAAAAAGGGCCCACCTACCTGATAGGTGACAAATTATAAGAGGGATGTGGTTTGAAGTGCTTCTCTTTCCTCTTGACAAACAGAGAGCTGGAAAGGACAGCCATATTTCACCTAGATCATCTGCTTGTCATTCCCAAAGCAGGCTGGTCTTAAGGTTTTTCAGAGAGAAGGATGAATGTCTAGCTGGTCTCTCAAAAAAGGTGTTCTAATTATGCTAGGAGACCCCTTCCAAAGAGTGATATGTTTACTCACCGCCTACAGTTTTTCCTGATGTACAACGAGATTTCCTGCGATTGAAATCTTAGTCCCTTTCCTGTAGCCTAATCCTAGGTGAAATCACAAGCCTTTATGCTGCCTTTGACCTGACAGGCCTATTGAAACAAAGAAAACATAAACCTGACAGGATCTGACTCATCCCACAAACCTGGGCTGATTAATACCTAGGAAATTAAAATACAACACAACTGCCATTAAGTCTTTGTAAAATGGTGGCTGTTGATCTATTTTCTCTAGGCCTGAACTTTATCCCAAGACATATTAGTGGTTAAGATGGAATCCAGGCATTTGCCAGTGATTATCCTTGAACAAGCACTGGACGTGGAAGTTGTGTTTTAATTTACTCATACTCCCAAAAAGCGGCTAAGGTGTCCCAAGGTCAGAGCTTAACTGCATTTATTAAAGTAGTTTCAATTGTTTTGAATTTGTCCAGGAAAGTGCAGTCATCTTGAAATAAGAAAGAAATCCTTTGGCACCTTGGCTCAAATCCAGCCCAGGTCAGAGGAGCTCAGGACATGGCGATCTCTGTTCATGGGAACCTGCCAGGTAAGGGGTCAGCCAAACTTGGGTGATTTACAAAATATAAAAACCTTCCTACTACCTCTGATAAATCCATTCATGAATGACAATACAGTTAACATACGAATATTACAATACTTACTCTCTGCTTTGAATGTTGTCAAAAGATGATCTGAAATTAATTCTTCCACTGAAGATTCCAGCTTCCTTTCTCCATCAATTATCCAAGGAGTTTGCGGAAGATTCCTGGAGTACTTATTATATCTCCCTGCCAAAGAAATAGAAGTAGCTCGGATGGAATGGTGTGATTTTGACACAATAGGATAAAAAGAGAAGCAACAACTATTTATTTATTTTTATTTTTTTTAAGGAAGATTAGCCCTGAGCTAACATCTGCTGCCAATCCCCCTCTCTTTGCTGAGGAAGCCTGGCCCTGAGCTAACATCCATGCCCATCTTCCTCTGTTTTATATGTGGGATGCCTACCACAGCATGGCTTGCCAAGCTGTGCCATGTCCGCACCCAGGATCCGAACCGGTGGGCCCCCAGCCACCAAAGCAGAACGTGAGAACTTAACCGCTGCGCCAACGGGCCAGCGCCAAGCAACAACTATTTATTAAGTGCCAATATCCTAAGTGCTATGATATAAAACAAGGCTTAGCCTTTGACTAACTTACAAACTAATTGGGGGAGCCAGCACATAGACATAGGTAATTAAATGAAAAGATTTCAGCTAACAATAGAAGAGATTTCTAAAGACATGATATGAATCATCAAATGAGTTCTAAAGGAATGCTCCATATATTTATTAATCCAGTTGTCCGACTGGACAAGTGAAATATTACAGAACACACCAAGGATCTTTTTTTTTAAAAACAGCAACTACTCTTTTTACACCTGATTAATAATACTTTCGATGTAATAGTCATTGGTGATAATATATTCCAAAGAGTTCAAATATAGGAAATTTTGAAGTTTTTGCAATTAAAAAAAAAAAAACCCTAACAGAATGACTCACTGCTTTATGAATAAAGCAATGCTAAGGCAGGTAGCTTTCATTACCCCAGGGCAGGGTGTTATAGTCAAGACTAAAGAACAATTTCCTTTCAGCTATTACTATGAAACAGCTGTAGCTTTCAAAACAAAAACTGTCTGCCAGATTACCTCTTGGGAAAGTCAATGCAACAATATTTTTTTCAGGCAGAAACCAAGTGTTTAGTCATTTTGCAGATAATAAAATTATTTTTTCAAGTTGGCTTTCATATAAAACATCCTCTCCGCAGCTGTTTCTCCTGACCTGTTTTGAGTCTCTATATCTACCCACATTCCTACTTGGCCATCTCTGATGAAAACTATTAAAACCTGGGAAGTGTCATTTCCCTTTGGCGCGACATTTTAAAATAACAAATCTCCTCAGTGATCCTTAAGAATGCCTAAACCTAAAATAAGCTTGGCTATCAGTTCTAGTTCTTAGAAGAGTTAACTAATCAGAACCTAAGAACAATAATAAGGAGGAAACAGAAGAGGAGTCAGTTGAGTTTTTCAGAAAAGAAAGTTGACAGTGCAAGTATATTCTAGACTAAATATTTTACCAGCCACAAAAACAGCACCATGAGCACACTCAATTTCAAGAACAGTACAGACAGCCTTTGGTGAGTTTGGAGGACAAGGAAACTGCCTGCAAAACAAAATAAATGTTACAGCTACTATTTTCCAAACATGAAACTGACCCACATAACTATGATGCATCAGCATTGTCTGAGACACACACAGCCTAAGTCCCTTAAGGACTAAGCCTCTCCCTAACTTTAAGCTTCGGAACCACAAGGGTCTTTTAGGCCTCTAGAGCACCACTTTTAATCCATGAGAGTGGCATTAAGTAAATCAGGGCTCTGCTACCACCCTTCATGCTCAGGAGGCCTCATGTTCCCAGATGATAATTTCTAACAGCCTTGAGATTTGGGAGAAAAATCCATACGTAGGAAGTAGAAGCCTTCCCAGGTTCTTTAGACATTTTGCTATCCATGAACACTTGCTGCTAGCTTACCAAATCCTCAATCGTTGGGATAAAGCTGGTGTGCAGTGAGAGACTGGTCACATGAGTAAGGCCCACCTGCGGGAGGGTACTCCACCATTTTTCTCTCTTTTTCTTTCTCATTCCAATTACGACCTTGGGAATTAGACAACAGAGCCAGGAAAAGTAGAATGTGCAGACTCTGCCCTTTTAGCTAAGAAACTTCAATCCAAACTAGGACAGACAGGGAAGAGCATGTATGGCTTTATTCTCTGTCTACGCTCTGGGAACTTCCAAAGCCACAAACTGGAGGCAAGCTATAAATGACTAGATGTGGACTTAATCTCAAATTCATGGCTTGAGAATTTCATTCAGTTTCCCAAGATGTCTTAACAAAGAAATCACTTAGAAACTCCGGAACTATTGCTTGTAGAGAGTAACTGTCTTTACTTTCTAAAATTTAACAAAAATATTTCCATTCTGAGACTTGTTTTTAGTCAGTAGAGTGTACAAAATCTTCCTCATAACTTTCATTATTTGAAATTTATTCAAGGATATTCTGAAGGATAACTATGATAACATTTTATTAAATAAAATAAACATACTGAGAATTAAAATATAAGGTTTATTGTATTTCAGCATATTTTAACAAGTGAAGAAACTCATGAGCCTTCTTTTCCCTTTTCTGGAGATGGACAATACCAGGAAATACAGGATTAGGGATGTAATGGGACTAGCACTGGGCTGGAGAGTCAGGAAACTGGCTCTATGTCCACTCTGTATTACCCAATTGATAATCTTAGGCAAGTCAACTCCCTCTTTGGACCTCAATATCCTCTTCTAAAAAATAAAGAAGGTGGAGTTGATTAATAAATTCAAACGTTAATTTGACAAACATTTATTGAACACCACTACTTGCCAGGTACTGAGTCATGCATTGGGGATATAACGATGACTAAGACACAATCCTGGTCCCTGAAATACATCCAGTCTTGTCTTAGAGATAATTCAGATTATCTCTAACATTCCCTTTACTCTAAAATTCCATGATGCTCCCTTGTTTGTGTCCTTTTACTTACTTGCGGAAATCCTCTTCTTTTATCTTATTCAAAGCTTTCATAACTGCCATTCTAGTGAATACTGACTATATAGGGTAAAATGAAAAGAAAAGACATTTTATCGCCTAGATAAGAAAACATCAGAGGTGAAACAGAGAATGCAGTAGGAGAAATTATATCATTTTAAATCATACTTAAAAGGGAAAAATACTTAATAGCTTAAAGAAAATAAGTAAAACGTAAGCATTCATCCTGTCAGTTCTGCAATCAGCATACCCCTAGAACCCTTCTCTTCAATCGAGTCTGTGCCTGTCACACCAGCTGGATCTAGCAGAACATGTCTTCTTCACTGCATTGTCCCACTCCCCTCAAAATGTGGTATTCTTCAAATACAGAAACGACGACATTGCAGGAGATGTGCTTTGAATATTTTTTGCCAGACCACAAAAGGAGTTTAGATTGACCCATCTACCTTTTCTACCCTACATCCTTTCAGGGGCCACAGTATATAATTTAGGTGTTGGCAGCCAGGGTAAGGGGTAACAGCAGAGCCAATCAACCTGTCCTGGCATCTAGCAATGTAACATCACTCCCCAGCCAGAGACAAAGTAAACAAATCTACTACACTGAATAGAAGGGCATCTACAATAAACGTCCCACTTTGGATTTTTTTAAATAAGAAAAGCCAAACCACATGGCAGACATACAGATTAGTGTATATATACATGGCTTACTATGATAAATCATAATTATTTCTTGTTATGAAAAAATTACACTTGACTGAAAAGGGGCACAATATAAGTATCTCAACAGTTTATCATCAAAGTAATGATTTTCTCAACCATATTCTGGGGAACGCCAAGGTGTCATAGGGTTAGAACTGAAAATTAAGTGCCTGTTTGTTTAGCTATGAAATCTTAGGCCTGAAAGAATCTCAAACGGTCATTCGATTTATTCCCAGACATGAGGCAGGAAAACTACAGTTAAGACTATACAACACCTACTGGCCAAATGGTGTGGTGTCTATGATGCTTTGACAAAAATTTCCTTAGTCTATTATTTGATGCTGGTACCTGTGTATTTCCTCAAAGATAAAAAATAGAACAAGATCTTCAATACAAATACAGCTTACAGGTCATTTGGGCAGAGCTTCCCAACTGGTATGGCAGAGCAGTGAGCTACAGTTGTGCCAAGATGTCGATCCCTTTAGTTCACAAGGGCTGAGGGGCAGGGCCTGGGACAGTGGGAACCCCCAGGCCTACCGCTTCCAACTTAGAGCAACTTCATCTGTTAACCTCAGGGTTTGGAACAAACATGGTAATGTTTTCAGTGTATCAAGATGTGAGAAAAGGAGGGAAGCACTGCTTTAGGCTTGGTCTGCATTTCCAATTATTTCCGCACAGGGCATTCAGCAAATGTTAGAAACTTTGCCTTCCAGTTATAAAAGGCCTAGCAAAGCAAGTCAAAGCAAGAAGAAAGACGAACAGATGTATCTCTGACAATAAACTTAGATTCTTTTTAACAACTACAATAGCAAAATCAATGTCAGTAAAACTGAGAATGCCTGAGTCTCTGTACAGAATGAGCTAAATAACTGGGGTGTGAAAGCTTGCCAATATCGTGCCATGTCATTGTATCCTGGCATAAAAGAAACTAAAAGTACATGCTAATTAATTTGCTCACTAACATGAAGACCAGCTCACATGAGTTGGGAAAGGGCAGTTTGAATAAAATGCCCTTTTGCAAATGTAGCCTGAAATAGGCTATATTAATTCAGGACTGTCCTAAATAAAATAATTTGCTTTGGATTATATTTTTAAAACACTAATTTCTAGAAAAGGGATATTAGACAAAAGTTTGGAATGCTGCTGATACTTACCACAAATTTTCCCAGATGATGTAATTTGGGGATTAAAATCTAAAAGTCAGATTTCCCCAAAGGGGTAACAGAAACATCACTGAAACACTGATTCTAAATTTAACATCACCAGGGGAACAACCTAGAAGACAGTGTTTGTGTGTTACAATTTCCTAGCCAGATGCATAGATGTTGAGAGTTGAAACAAATAAACATAAATGTAGCAAATGGAAATATTTGAAGACTGATTCCTAGTATAATAGATTGCCACATTTCTAATGCACATCCTTTTTGTTGTTAATTTGAATATCCAGCTCAGAAAAAACTCACTAAAGAATAAGAAGCAGGAATCCTTACCTGTTTGTTTTTGGCTGGCTTGAAACAATCTGGGCATATTGCACGTCTAAATAAAATTCAAGTTAATATAAAAGGTTAACGAGTTGATTTTGGGGTGGATATAATTCAAATGTATTTTATATAACATGGCTGCTACACTCAGGATATCAGAAGCAGACAAAATGAATCCCTACTTGAGCTGCATTGGTTTGCCTCGACTCTTATATTACCATGATTTTAAACGTACTAAGACATGACAAGTTTTGATATGCTCATTAGAAAGAGGAGCAATACTATATTCATGAAAACCAAAAAGCATTAACAATGTTACACAATTGGCATTGTTGTTTAGATGGCAACTTACAGGAAGTGGCAATCCTCAACTGTTTCTGGGTGAGCAAAGACCACACTCACTTCAAACAAGCTCTAAAAATTATAAAGACAGTTTAAAAATGAGCAAAAGGAAACTAACATCTAAAAACTTATGAAAGGAAATAGAAATTAACTCTCAAAGATTGGCTCAGAAAAAAAGAGTGACAAGGAAAACTGGAAATACTACTATTCTCAAATCAGCTTGTTCACAGGGCAGCTGTAAAGGAAAGTTTTTTGTTTTTCTTTTTTTAACTTCTAAAGCTCACTCACTAGTAATCCTACCAAAAAACAAGTTTAAAATAAATGTGCATGATTTTTGTTCATGTATATAAACTAAGCGTGAAGATAAAGAGATTTCAGGGAGTTGGATAGAGTTGAAAGAAATGAAGAACTGTTCCTGTCAATACTGTGATCAGAATTATTAGCAAGGCAAAAAGCATTTTATTCACACGCTTAAAAACGCTGTATGAGGCTTTTTTTTAAAGTGCTCAAATTTCTTAATGGATTTGAGTTTTAAAAGAGAGATCTTAATTTTTTGTTTTATTACAAAAATGATACATACAAATTGTAAAATAATCAAACATAGGATGGGTTACCAATCCCACTCCACTGAGGGAGAACTAATAACAAGTTGGCATGTTTCCTTCTAGACATTTTTATGAATATAAACAAAAATGTATACACTTCTTGGGATATTAAACACACTTTTGGAAAATGCTTTATTCAGTTAATCTTATGTCATGGACATCTTCCAACTCTAAGGATAGCTGGACATTTAAGATGTAGTAAGTTTTGCGTTATTAAAAAA
This sequence comes from Equus caballus, assembly GCF_041296265.1. Lineage (NCBI taxonomy): Eukaryota > Metazoa > Chordata > Mammalia > Perissodactyla > Equidae > Equus > Equus caballus. The sequence goes on along the minus strand of NC_091698.1, from coordinate 55,918,368 downwards.
TGCTACAATGACATCCTTGTTCACAAAAAAAGCACAATTTTGTACTCTATATACATTTACCTCCTCAGACAATATACAAAATTCCACACCAAGAAAAAGATATAAATGTCATCTCATGTAACAATTTTATCTTCTTTTTCGAGTTCTATATTTACTGATTGCATTGGATCGTCAGCAAGCCTATTAGCTACTCTAGAATCACAATAGTGAACAACTTTTTTTTTGCTATTTTAATCTATAAAATAAAATTATAATACATTCCTTTTACTTAAGAAAACTTTACTCATCCTGAATCTATTAGACCATTACTGCATCTTTTGTTTTCTATTTTCTGTTCTCACTAATTCACCATGTAAAATTATTTGTGCTTCAAAACTGAAATTTGAGGTAAAAATATTTTGCATCAATGACTTCTCTAATTTCCAAAGTACTTTCATTACCTCATTTCCTCTTCATACTATCTGTGAAGTGGTTTTATTTTCTATTCTCTCAGTATTCAATTTAAAGGACAGAGTTTATTCATACTAACAGAGGGAAACAGCTATGTAATTCATAATGGAGAAAAAAGTTTTAACTAGTTAGCTTTGAAAGATGGTTTTGTGATTTTACTTGAATAGAGGTGTATCTGATATTAAGGGAATTTCCTTCAAGCAAAATGATGAAGCAATGAGGACAGTATTAAAATCTAATTTAAGATAAGTTGGGACTATGATTTGTTTCCACATCTGGAAACCTATTGAGCTGTTCCCTGAAATTCAATCCATTCTAGAGACTGAGGCAAGGTGTGCTCTGGAATAGGGGCGATGGCTAAGTGTTCTGGTTTCAAAGGCAGACTCTGCCTGAAGTTAAACAGAGACTTGAAATACCAACAAGGCGGGATAGTTAGCCCATGCTCACTGTAGTTGAACAGGTTCTGTCTGCATATTTGAAAAGAAGATTAGCTACAGGTAACCAAAATTAAATAGTCTAGAGTTGACTCTACACTTGCTCATAGTCATTTATGTATTGCTTTGTATCAGTAAATCTGTCTCTCCAATTAAACTATAAATATATTAAAGATTCATTTCTGACCATTTAAGGTCAATTAGGGTACACTGCACCTGTTACACTTGTAAGTGTCTTGGATCACAAAGATGTCTTTAAAAAAAAAAGAAAGAAAAACTTTTACCTTAATTTAAGACTGTTAGAAATTAACATTTTAAAAGCTTAAAAATCCTTCACTGGATTATTTAAAGAGAAGATTCTTTTGGCTAACCAAAACTCTGCCATAAAACAAAGTAAAACTAATAAAACCAGAGAACAAAATTAACAACACTGATGACCCAATACCTTTCCATCAATGGGAACACCCAGTTCCTCTGAAAACAGGGGGTGAGTTATCCATTTGTAGGCTTCTTTTAGCTGAACTATATCATTTCTTCCCAGCGACAGACTCTGCTTTCTGAATAACATAAAAATTAATTCACTGATATGAAAAATTTCACTTTTTCTACTTAAGGCAAGAATGTATGCACTTATTAAAAAATATTTACTGAGTGCCTACTATATCCCAGGCACTATTTTACATATTAGATAGAAAGCAGAGAGAACAAAGCAGACAGAAATTCCTCAGCCCATTGACCTATATTCTAGTAGAATCAAGAAACTGCTTTTTTAAATGACATGTAAAACTGTGTTTACAGCTTCAAAGACAAAAGTATACAAATGAGTTTTTCTGAGTTAGAATTGCCAGATTCCAGGATTTACACATCAGAAGACAGAAATGTGGAATAAAGAGGATTGTCTATTGCTCAGAAACTACAAAACTGCATGGTACAAAAATCTCATCCAGACTACAAATGTTTGTATGTACTCTCTTCCTGATAATGGGGGCTTACTTTTCAGAAATCCATATAAAAGCTGTACTTTTCTTTACTGCTGAAGAAGTATTAAATCTTAAAGTATCAATATTCTGAAATGCTCAACAACTTAGTATCAGATAAATGTCTGAATAAAAATCTGACATTCCCCCAAAATCTACTCATGAGCCAATAACTATGTATGGGGAAGTCCCAATTATGATTTCTAGCTTTTAGTTTGTAACCTAAAATTGTGATAGAAATGAACTGAGGTAAAAGGAAAGAAAAACATGGTATGGTGTTATTAAAACTCCTCTACTCTGCTGAGAACACTGCAATATCACTAAGAAACTAACAAGCCCACATCATTCAAATAATTAAAACTTCAAATCAGTCTTATGGCTATTCACAGGGCTGCTATTAACATAAGAGATGTTAGGGCCAACTTCTGAATCATTTCTTTTAATGTCCAAACTTCACTGATAGACAGGACTACATATAGTCAATATCCACTGTAACTTAATTCTTCAAGACCAAGACACTACTAACTTCAGGTAGAAAACAAAAAATAATTTAGTTAATGGCTAAATTTAATTGCTCTAAAAAAAAAAGAATATAAAGACTATTTCTCTAAAAACACAAATTAAGAAAAAGCTGATCTACCCATTTTGTACACAGCTGAGAATATAACTGTTTACATGGAATGCTTTCATATGCTTTGGAACTGTGATTTAACAATGAAATATCCAGATAAGCCCTACATCTGACAAGTAATCAAATTACTTCTGTACATTCAAGATCTCATTCAAACACTAAGTGAGCTTCATAAACTGTTCCTAATTCTCTGAATATCAGAAACACTTTAGATATTTTAAAAGACTACCTTGAAATTGTGTCAACAGTTAACTAATGACAGTTACATAAAATAGAATCACAGTTGAGAAGTAAACAAAGTGTGAACACACATTTGAAAGGATAAAAAGCTAAAACAGAAAACACTTGAATGGAAAACTATTTAAAAGTTGCTTAGACTCTAGAGAGTACAAAGGGTTACAGCAAAAGCCAATCCTAAAAATGGATTAAAACATTACTCATTATGTATTTAAGAAAACTGGTATTTTAAATCCTTCATAGTCTTTGAAATATATTTAGAGCATCTTAGTCCAGTTTAAAAACTCCAACTATAGATGTTTTTTCCTTCCAGATGAAAGAGCCACATGAAAGGGGTTAACAGACATTTGGAAACCTTAACTTTACATATAAGGCAAAAATACAATACTTAAAATGCCAGATTTTCAATCCTGGAAGTTGAATGTGGCTAATAACTTTTCTAATATAATTGAGGGTAAACATTTTTATGGAGGTCCTTAGCATATGCCTGATGGTCCTTTAGAGGAATCAGTAGTCATTAAGGTGAATTTAGTCCCAACTTAGTGCTTAGCAACTGCATTTCCCTCTCTCCTCTGTCAGGTAGCTATGGCGAGGATGCCAGCTGCAATCACTTTTGCTACAGATACAACACGACAAACATTCTAGAGCAAAGATGAGCCGAAATAGCCCACACTTTTCCTAAATTCCTTGAATGACTTCTTTCATGGCAGCTCCTCCACAATCTTTTGAACATAGAATGAACTGGGGACACTGAGGGAAAAGATTAGTCTTCTATCTTTTTTCTGTCCCAATATCCCTATATTGATCAGGATCTTTTGGAAGAACTGAGCGTAGTTTAAAATCTTTCAATAAGGAATAACAACAGAACTCACAAGCAATGTGGATGGAAACTGGAAACATTTAGAAAATAGCATGCTCTGTCTACACTAACAAATGTCTCAAACATAAGATCAAATTTTATTATGACAGAATCACAAGCTTTTGAGACTAATTTGACATAACCTAATTAAACACAGAAACCTTTGATAAATGCATGGCTATTACTCTTTTTAAAATGCACATGTGAAATATAATACATGCAAAAAAGCCAGCATATTACTTTTTCTATAAATCACTAAGCATTAGATTCTACTACTGAAATCTATACTTTTGTGCCTTTCTCTCCAGAGTACACAGGAACCCCCAGCATTCACATGGCCCTTTTTATATTGGTACAAAACTTTTAGTCTCAAAATCCAAAAAATTCTGGAAAATTAAAGATTTTTTTCTTAAATCAGTTGGAAACCAAATCGTGACTTGGACATGTGAGGCTATCTGAGACTTTGTTTATCAAACTTAGTGTCAATAATCATATGTTTCACTGTAGCAATATTAATGTGTTTCATTATATAGTACCGCCCCAGACCCTGGAGCAGAGGGGTATGTAAAAAATTCTAAATTCCAAAACACATTTGGCCCCTAAAGGTTTCAGATAAAGGACTGTGGACACACGTTTTCTATGTCTTATCTATGTATAAAGTCACTATCGTTCTGCCTTCACTAGGATCTTACTTTGTATATTTTACAGCATAGTTTTATAATTTAGTTTCTAAGACAGTATAAAATTTATTCTTTCAAAATAACTTGCAAACTATATTATATAAGGGCCTAATGCATATAAAATATATATTTGCATTCATGTTAAATCTACAAAAAAAAGAATCCACTTTAATAGACTACTAACATGCTATGCAAATAAACCAATTAAACAAGGTCATCTCCTAAATTTATACAATAAAAATTTCCTCCTTGTGCCAATTTTTCTAGTAGCTAGTGAACTCACTCTAAAAAAAGAGATAGCAGTAGTAAAAGTACTTTAAGAATCAAGTAGCTTATATTTAAATAGTAGTAAAAATTCCCTACCTAAATTACTTACCCCATTTCCTGTTTTACCAGCAACCATGCAGCATACTGTAGGTAATTTAGTCACACCCAGAAAGAAGAGAAAAGGGAAAAAATGTTCACTGAAATTAAGTTCCAATATCATTACTAAAGTGCTTAACTAATTTGCTAATCAAACTCTCCTTTTTAGGAGAGAAGTTAGTATTCAGAAATGTGGCAGTGACCTCAACCTCATGTAAAATCAGAAATGAGGTAAGATGCCACTTTGCAATGCTGGCTTGCTGTGGCCTAGGAATTCAACAGGGGTATCCCCTTCCTCCCTACAGATTTCTATTTCTCATTAATGAGGTATAAGTGTTTTTTAACATGGATAGCTTACATTTTTTCTTAAACTATCTTACTATCTCACAGGGGAAGGCCCAAAGTGACTATGTCCCCAAAACATAGACTTGAAGGCCTCAGTTTTGTGTTGTTTTTTTTTTTGAAGATTGACACCTGAGCTAACATCTGTTGCCAATCTTCTTCTTTTTTTCCCTTCTTCTCCCCAAAGCCCCCCGGTACATAGTTGTATATTTTTAGTTGTGGGTCCTTCTAGTTGTGGCATGTGAGATGCCACCTCAATATGGCCTGATGAGCGGTGCCATGTCGTGCCCAGGATCCGAATGGGCGTAACCCTGGGCTGCCGAAGCGGAGTGCGCGAACTTAACCACTCGGCCCGGGGCCGGCTTCAAAAGCCTTAGTTTTTTGTTTTTGTTTTTTTAATAGGGTTAACGCATTTTTAACTCTAATTAATGATATCCACACATAAGTGTTGAGGAGTAAAATGTACTAATGTCTATAACTCATTTTGAAATACAACAAAAACTAAGACAGATGGGTGGGTAAATTGATGGCTTGGTATATAATAAAGCAAATATAGAAAAATGATAATTGTAGAATCTAGGTGGGTATATGGGTATTCACTGTACAATTCTTTCAACTTACTATACGTTTGAAAATTCTCATAACAAAATGTTAGGGAAAATATTCTGAGAAGGATTAATTAAAAACTGAAAAAAATTGCTAAAATGAAGACAATAACATTCACAATCATGGTCATTACGAGGAGTACATGAAATTCATGTAAAGTGCTTTGCATAGTAAGTGTCTGACACTAAGATTTCTCAGTTTGCCATTAGACTCCCACAGCTTTTACCTTAAGGTAATGACATGCCCTGCCTCAGCATATGGTATTTTGTGAACATGACAGAAACATCCATGTGTAAGTCAATACCATATGTAGTCTCTGCTTCCACTAGTCACAAAAGTGGGCAGTTATTATCACTCACATCCACTTCAAGACCTGGCTATATATATATATATGTATATATAGTGGTTCATACTTAGAACCTGTCCTTTTAAACTTCAAATGACCAGCAGGGCACTAGAGACTTCTAAAGACTTGTGATCATTTGGAAATAGTAGGTACGTTACTTTGTTCAGATATGAGCCAAGCAGAATAAACTAAACACTAGCTAGGTAAGAACTAGAACCCTTCCCAACACCTAAATGTCTCATCAATACCTTCAGATTTGTTACTTTGTTTACTTTGCTAGCTCAATGTAATAGCATTTAGAGTACTACAAGACCCCTTCCTTCTTTCCTTCCATTTACTCAAGCCCTCTTTGAAACTGTATGGGCAGGGTATAATACACAAATTACTAGGAGTCAGAAAACCTGACTTTAGGGCTTTACTAAATTTCTAGCACTCAGTTTCCTAATGTGTAAAATGAGAGAGTTAAACTAAGATGACTGTAATTTAAACTTTTCTGGTTGGCTTCTGGTCATCATTAACGGACATTTGTTAGTATACTGTTTTGTAAAAGGGGCTATTAAGACTTACAGACTTTGAGATCATAGAAGAAATGAATAATAGTCTAAAGCTGAAAACTTGTAGTCAATGTTGCCCCACCTTCCTTCAGCCTCCATACTTCAAGAGATCAATAAATACTTGTTTCCGCATCTATAAAGGGATATTAGTACTCCCCTTGCAGGGATATTGTAAGGACTTACTGAAATTATGCATACAAAGAACCAAGTAAGAATCCTGGCATGTTCTTAATAAACGGTAACTATCATTGTTGTTTTGAATTAAAACATCTGCAATTCATAAATAATAAATTATTATCCCTGAAAAAATTTACAAGATTTGATCCCCTTCCCTCAAAGTGCTCTGCTATAGGTAGTTCTGGGACCTAACTCATCAATGAAATCCTCAAGGGTATCTGAGCATCTACAGAGAACAGCTGTCCCTTCTTAAAGGAGACTCAGATTCTTCTGTCCTTTTCTAGTGACCCTTTTCTTTTCTCTTTTGAGGCAAACTCTGTTCTCTACGGTCACTTTCAGGTGATGCCACCAAGTCTGCAATGTATCCCGCCATCCTCTGATTATAAAGTATAGCAGAACTGGAGGTTGCCATGGGAAACCAGATTACCATGTGTAACATGTAAAATTAAATCAAATGCCTTCAGTACGTGAGACCTGATAAAGACATTTTCCTTCCTAATCCTCTGTAGGCTCCCTGCTCAACCATGCCAGCAGGTTGGGCAGAACTAATTACACAGCAGGGGCTGGAAGGCTGAATCCCAAAGAAGTCAGTGTTGCTCAATTATTCAATTTTTACCACGTGCTAATAATGCCCGGGACCTGCTTCTGCTGAGGAACAAGAAGTACATTTCTCCCTTTCAGGTCACCAAGATAATTTTAATAAATGTTCTATTCCTTAGTCAGTGGAAAAATTCATTCTCTAGAGTAAGCAACTTAATTCTTCCTCCCCAACAGAACCAAATGGCACTAAAGTTATCAAGTTTAATCAAATTTGATACCAAAGGCAGTATGTCACCTCCCGAAAATTCAGGAACCATGCAATTTAATCCTGGACTTTGCTTTAACTTTATTAGAGAATTCTAGGCAAGTCCTAAATGGGGCAGTTGAATAACATGCTGTGTACTCTGGTAACAAACACACAAACATACACACACACACACACACCATAGAAAGTCTATGCCTAGGAATGGCTTTTGAGCTTGGAGTTCTGAGCTGGGGATATATCTAGCACCAAACAAGGAGAGTGGGTGACATCAGGGCCAGAGATTGAGTCTGATTCAAGCAGAGGTGACAGGAATGAAGGACAGAGAGAGAAAGAGAGGCATTAAAAATGGCATGTTGGGGAACTACAAGTCAGTAAAGTTGGAGCTTAGGGTATGTATGTGTGCATAAATGTGAGTAGGGGTTCAACGACTAGAGATGGAACTGGGAAGGTTAGTAGGTTTTGAGTGCCAAACTAGGGCATGAATCCAGAGACTGAAACCATACCACGCGAAGTGCCACATTTATGTACATACAAAGTCCCACAGCAGCACAAAGAAGGAACAACATTTGATCTTTTGTAATTCATCAAGTCACAATTAACCTCATTTTCACACTATTGTTTTTCTTATGTGTAGCTTAAGAGGAAATTATTTCTTGTACCAAAATATTTCTTTATTAAACATGGGAAAATATAGTGTGAGAAAAGAATATGTTCCAGAAAAATGACAGAATGATAGTAAAAAAAGACAGTCCACTTATCTCATATGTGTTGCCCATCTAGCCCTTATAGACACCTGAGTCTGTAATTCCTGATAGAGGGAAACAAACACTCGATTACAAGGCAGGCTCTGCCTCTAAATATTGCGTGATCACTTGCAGGTGGCTTATCTCTCTGTCTTGGTTTCTCAACTACAAGATGAAAGAGTTTAACACTTCTTTATTTTGGGGGTACCTCCTATATGTTGAGACCTTTACTGAGAATACAGAGATGAAAGACCAGTCTCTGCCATAATGGAACCCATGAACTAGGAGAGAATAAAGGGAAGTAAAACGATAATAAGCATTAATAATAATAATAGTAATAATAAAAATAATAATAATAAAAATACAGAGCAGTGGGCTGTGACAAGGATATATTTAAAGGGGACATGTAAGGCATCCTCAGCTCAGTCTTGCAGAACTGACACCTAACCTGAGCTTTGAAGGATCAGTTACTAGAATTAACTGGGTAAAGAACAGGAAAAGTATGTCCCAAACAGAAGAAACCCTATGGTGCAAAGGCCCGAGAGCATCAGGAAGGTTCTGGGAAATACGTCAGTGGTCCCTAAAGAGCTGAGGATATGTGGCTGGGGAGTGTGAAGGAGGAAGCAGGACTTAGATCATAGAACTACCATACCCATGCTAAAGGGTAAGATGTTACACTTAAGGCAATATCGTGCCACAGAAGGATTTTAAGCAATGGAGTAGCATGATCATATTTGTGTTTAGGAATGCTCAATCTGGTTGCAGTGTGAATTAGAGGAGGGAGATTGGAACTAATAGAAATGAAGACATTTGGTAAACTAAAGCAGTAACCAAGCAAAAAATAATATACAATAGCAGTGCTGGTGGGGATGGAGAGGAGTAGGCAGCTTTAAGAGAGAATGAAGACACAGACTGGCAGGACTTGGTGATCAGTAGTGATGTTGGGGTTTCTAAATTACCACTAATGCCCTTAAAACTCTAAAGTCTTTTTTTTTTTTTTTTTTGAGGAAGATTAGCCCTGAGCTAACTGCTGCCAATCCTCCTCTTTTTACTGAGGAAGACTGGCCCTGAGCTCACATCTGTGCCCATCTTCCTTTACTTTCTATGTGGGATGCCTACCACAGCATGGCTTGCCAAGTGGTGCCATGTCAGTACCCGGGATCCGAACCGGCGAACCCCAGGCTGCCAAAGCGGAAAGTGTGCACTTAACCGCTGCACCACCGGGCCGGCCCCTCTAAAGTCTTTTGAATCCTACACATCTCTTGGAGTCATTTGTAATAACAAAGATAATACAAATATAGATTGTACCAACAGTGAAATGACAATAGTTGTGTGGGCAGCTAGCGGTATTACCCCCTGCTCCCTCTTCTTCTCCCAACACATACACACACACACACACACACACGCACACATTTATATATTTTTCTCACATACAAATATCCACTAGGCTCAATAACGAGCTTAGTAACAACAGAAACTTCTTTCCTCTCCCCACCCAACACGACTGCCTAAGAGTTCCTTCTCCTCCTCCTCCCACCCCTCAGCCTGCTACAACCTTGAATATCTGCCTCATGAGGGCCCGCTCCTCACCTTGTGTCAGGCGTGGTGGCAGAAAGAGGAAGGTGAGAGAGGAAGGGAGAATACACTCCTCAAACCACTGCTCGACTCTACCACTTAGCTGCGGTACAGTCTCCACCCCTACATCTCCTCACCTCCACCACCTCCCCGCCTTAATCCCACTCTTCTTTCCCCAGGCTCTGATGCAGACCTGTGATGAATGACTGACAGACTGAGTCTCGGTGTCTCTTTTGATGAATAAAACTTATGTCAGCCATGTTTAAAATCCCTCTGAAATCCTCTACATTATCTTTCCCTACAGGGTTGAGAAAAAAGAAAATGAAGTGAGACATAAGACCTTTTCACTCCAGCTTTTCCTACTAGTGGTGGCAATAAAAACCTTTAGATAGCACTAAAAAAGATAAACGTTTTATTTTTGGACAAGGCAGGAAGGGAAAATCAAGGACAAATCAGCAAAGACAGAATGAATCTACAGGGCCAAATTAGGTTGTACAGCTCTACTGACCTAGTTCTCAGGAGAATTACTATTTCTATATTGTGAGTTTTAAGAAGGAGAATTTCCATTGCATTTTCCAATACTTATGTTTGCCTAGCTCTGAAGGATTTGATGGGAAATAGTCACAAGAGGAAGTTCATAGGGATGGGAAGATGGGGAAGGAGGGGGGGTGAGGAGGGGGATCAAAAAGACAGAACAGCTACAATGAATGAAAGGCTCAGGGACAGACATAAACAAAGACAGATACGGCTCAGTCTTGGCCTGTAGTGTCAGATGCTAAAGAAGATAACTTGACAACTGAATTTCCAGTAACTCTAGAGTTAACAACAGCAGTGAAGCAAAGAGTCGCAACAAATATCTGTTAGCAACTGGGTGTGGGTGAGAGGATGCAAATGTGTTTCCTCCTAGAATTTGATTTTAGAGAACTAGCATCCTCACTGAAATATTGGTTAACATAAAGTGAAGTTGCAGATATAAGAGACTTCAATGTATCAACTAGCTCAATTTTAACAATCACAAGTACCATTTTACTTCAAAGGTACTACCAAGAAAAACAGCTTTGAAAAGCAAGTTTTAAGTTTTGGAATACCAAGGAAACAAATTAATGGTTAATGTCTGAGAATTTATTAATTGTTGAAAAAGATCTCTTTAATAAATAATTCAAGAACTCTACAAAGAGAAGTAATTAAATTTTTTCTTAAGTTATCACAGGCAAATTACAAGACAAATCATCCCAGGGCATTGAACTTGATTTGCACTATATCTTTCTTAGGGATAAAGACTTACTGAATTTTTAAAAAAAATAACTTTTAGATATTAATTTTTAAATATACTAAAGGAATTTGTTATTAAAAAATAATCAGGGGCTGGCCCCATGGCCTAGTAGTTAAGTTCAGCACACCCCACTTTGGTGGCCTGGGTTCAGTTCCTGGGAGTGGACCTACACTACTCATTAGAGGCCATGCTGTAGCAGCGACCCACATACAAAGTAGAGGCAACAGATGTTAGCTCAGGGCAAATCTTCCTCAGAAAAAAAAAAATCAGACTCTGGCTTCAAGATTGGAGAAAAAGCCCTTTCTGTCCACCTCTCCTTGGGAAAATCATCTCAAAATAAGATGGAAAATGAGAAACAGAAAAAGCAAATCCATCTCCAATGAAACAAGAAAATAATTCATCACCCCAACTCTCAATATATGAAGACAGAAGGGGGATGCAGGAGTGGAAAGTAACAGAGCCCAGGAAGCTGATACCTAAGTGTTGGCAAAGTGAGATACCTGTCCCTCTAAACCCAGCAAAGTTGAGGCCTGGAGGCATAAGACAAAAGAGGGTGAAATGTGAGGTCAAAAAGAGGGGGAACGGTTGAAAGCTTGTATAAGGAATGGGTAGACCCCCACGGCCCCTCCCTGACACCAAAGCAAGAGGAGATTTATATTCTGGGAAACTGACCTAGGGGTGTTACACTCAGGAGCCCCTGTCAAGAGGACAGCTGGAGTGAAGCCCTGTAAGGAAAACAGGAGGGTTCAGTGAGAGTTTACAGTCTGAATAGAGACCTGCCGCCCCATTTCCTACCCTGCTCCGCGTACTCAGGCAGCCAAGCTTATAGCTCTTCGCACAGGAGATTAGAGGATTCTTCTTTCATAAACTGGATGGTTCTGAGGGAAAACTTTCAGATAATGACAAATGGTCCTTCCATACAAAAAGTTAGTTTATACCTGTTCTCCTCCAATAAAACTCCATCAACAAGCACCACCATCCCGCTCCATACACACATAACTTTCAATCACCTTTTAAATGCCCTATGCTTAAATATGAATGGGCAGTCAAAGATCATTTGTCATTTGAAGAAAATCTCTAATGTGAAAGTAAGAAATCAAACCACTAGACACAAAAGTAGAAAGAATAATACATGAATTGGCACGTACCCTGTGAGCCAGCTTCAAGTTATCAACATTTTGCTAATCTTGTTTTATCTATCTCTATTATCTTTGTTTTTTTTTTTGGGGGGGGGGATGTGGGCTGGAGTTTTATAAAGCAAATCTCAGATAAATCATTTCACCTGTGAATATCTTCCAATGGAAACATTTTTAAAAGCAAAGTTCTTTGTTACCATTTAAACTTATAGTGAAACATTTTAGATGTCAATTTAAAAATATGTGAGGGAGTATATAGTTTCTCAAAATTCTTTTGGGGTGGGAGAAGGGTACACAGGCAAAAAAGTTTGACAATCACTTACTGCACCTCAGCATAAACACACACCATTAGAAATGAAAAAGGGACTGGAACCACAAATGCAGAGAAGGGTTTTTGGTTTTTTCTCATTTTTTTTTCTTCTTTTTAAATTACATGTAAAAAAGTACAGAACATACTGTCATTTACTTTGGGATATAATTTTCTCTCTCTCTTTCTCCATTGTATATTATCTCAACCTTGGAGGTTTTGTGTTTCTTCAGCAAAGAAAAGAAGTATGAGGGCCCCTGGGGAATGGAAAGAAGGTAGGACCTCCTTCCTCCAAATCCCCATTTCTTCCTTTTACTCTGACCATCCATAGATACAAACCACCACTGCTACTGCTGGGGACCTGGGTAAGACATGCTGGATATGGTCCAGAGTGATCATCGTCAGTGACAAGTTACTGTTGTGTGCCCATGTGTGTTAGGCATATATTAGGAGACAAAATAGACACAAATTCATGCCCTTATAAAACTTACAGTCAAGAAACAGAAAACAAGCAAAATAAATAAATAAATCACCTTCTATTTTATGTGACAAATGCAATGAGAAGTGATAAATGCAGTGAAGAAAATAAAACAGGAATGAGGAATGGAAGAAGAGCAATTTGGGATCTTAAATAAGGCAGTCAGGGAAAGCACCCCTGAGAAGACAACATTTGAAAAAAAGATATGAAGGAGGTGAGGGAATAAGCCATGCATATATCTGAGGGAGAAACATTTTAGGCAGAGGGAACAGCAATGCAAAGGCCCTGAGGCAGAAGTGTGTCTGGTGCATCTGATGAATAAATGGCAAGGAGGCCAATGTGGCTGGAACAGTTGGGAAGAGAGCAGCAAGTGATGAAGTCAGAGAACTGAGGTGTAGTGTTAGGACAGGGCCAGTATAGGTCTTTGTAGGCAATTAGAGGACTTTGATTTTACTCTGAGGGAGATGGGGAGACACAGGAGGGTGAGCAAAGGAAGGACATGACCTGACTTACTTTTTAAAGTGGACAAGCATGAAAGCAGAGACAGCTGTTAGGGTACTACTGTAAAAATCCAGGCAATTGCTCAACCAGCCTCTGTGCATGCTCCACCTCAGGATAAAGGAAATGATTTTGACAGGTACAGCAAGGAGAAGGATTGGGGTCTTTTCTAGTCTTGGATCTCACTGCCTTTGAACTAGCCTTTGCTCAACAGTCCTTGACCCATTTTCTGAAAGAATAAGCCGAGACTTTACCAGGCCATAACCCCGTTCTGGGTCCTGGTCTTCACCTGTCCCTATGCCTCATCTGTGCTGGATTCCCTTCCAAAAAGAAGCCCCCAGTGCACAGGTGGCAGGAAGGAGGCACTGGGTCCGGGCATCTGTGCCCCACAACACTGTTTCCATAGGCATTGGCCTTCAGAGCCACAGGCTTCTGGACAGTTGTCATGGACAGGAAGATCAAATAGTCTAGCTTGGCGAGATTGGGGAAGGGAATGCACTGAGGACAGGAAGCTGGCATGCAAAGACTGCAGACCCCAAAAAAGTACTGGGCACAGGATTCATAGTGGGCAGGACTCTGTACAGTGAAGCTTCAATCTAAGGATACCTCCGGATTCCTACCTTGAGCACAATATGGATTTCAAGAAATTCAGCACAGGGGCCGGCCCCATGGCCGAGTGGTTAAGTCCGCGCGCTCCGCTTTGGTGACCCAGGGTTCGGATCCTGGGCATGGACATGGCACCGCTCATTAGGCCATGCTGAGGCAGCGTCCCACATGCCACAACTAGAAGGACCCACAGCTAAAATATACAACTATGTACTGGGGAGAAAAAAGCAGGGGGAAAAAAAAGAAGATTGGCAACAGTTGTTAGCTCAGGTGCCAATCTTTAAAAAAAAAAAAAAAGAGTGATTTAAAAAAAAAAAAACAAAGAAATCCAGCACAACAATCAGAGGATGGGACTGGCCTATGATAGCAACTTCTCTGGGGGAGTCTCCCACTCTTCCTTCTGGGGCTGGGAAGCTCCACACCTTTCATCCAGGCCTACCATCAGAAGTCTGCCAGCTCGCATGTCTAAATTACTTCTGTAAACTTGGCCTGTGGACAAGTCAGCCACAAAGAAGACCCAAAACACCAAGTAAGCCAGTTCTTTCATTTAAGTTGGGGTTCTGCTCAAAAGCATGCCTAAACAGACAACAATAAATACGTAAAAACAGAGACGCATGCACATATGTATGTGTACATACAGATACAGATATATATACCTGTATAGCAGACTTATTGTATTCACAGAAGATTTCAAGAATTATAGAAGATGAGTACATGCATCTTCAAAAAAATTAAATTGTTAAATCTAGATCAGTGGTTCTCAAACAGTGTGGTTTCAGGACTCTGCACATTCTTAAAAATTTTTGAGGAGCCAGAACAGCTGTTATTTGTACTGATTATATCTATCAATATTTCCCATATTAGCAATTAAAACTACAAGTTTTAGGGGCCAGCCAGTGGCGCAGCGGTTAAGTGCACATGTTCCACTTCGGCGGCCCGAGGTTTGCTGGTTCGGATCCTGGGTGTGGACATGGCACCACTTGGCGCGCCATGCTGTGGTGGGCATCCCACGTATAAAGCAGAGGAAGATGGCAGGGATGGTAGCTCAAGGCCAGTCTTCCTCAGCAAAAAGAGGAGGATTGGCAGCAGATGTTAGCTCAGGGCTAATCTTCCTCAAAAAAAAAAAAAAACTACAAATTTTTTAAATACTTATAAATTCATTTAAAATTAATAAAGCAATAAATCTATTACATGTTATCATAAATAATTTTTTTTTAAATACTATATTTTTCAACAAAATAATTTAGTGAGAAGAGTGGCACTGTGGTACAAATCTCTTTAATACATGTCTTAATAAAAGATAGCTGGATTTTCATATCTGCTTCTATATTCAATTTGCTGAGATAATCCAAATCATGTAGCCTCTGGAAAACTCCACTGTATACTCTTGAGAGAATGAGACAGGAAAAGGCAAATAACTATACATTATTGTGAAAACACTTTTGACTCATGGACCCCCTGTAAGAACTCCTAGGGGTCCCTAGAACACAATTTGAGAACGACTGATCTGGCTGAAATAGAAAATTTTGAAGGAAAATACAAATAATTAAAATTTGATTCAAGAAGAAGGAACAAAACCAAATACACTAATAACCTTCAATAGAAGAAATTGAGAAAATAATAAAGATCTACCCTTGGTACCCTCTAAAATGGTTTTATAAGTGAAGTCTGCCAAAATTTCAAGGACCAAAAACAGATTATTCCTTTGTTGTTAAAATTTTCCAAACACAAAAGATAGAAAGCATAACAATTAATTCCACAAGGCTTACATAATCTAATACCCAAAACATAATCTAATACATAATCTAATTGCATAATTTAATACCCAAACCAAAGATAGCATAAAAATAGAAAATATTAGGCTAATCTTATATACATATACATATATGTACGTATATATGTAAAAATTCTAAATAAAATATTCATAAGTCAAATTTTTATAAAAATAAAATAAGGCTAAAAAATGTTTATTTGAGGAAAACAAAAAATCTATTCAACACAAGAAAATCTATTCATTCACTTGACTACAATAGTAGTTAAAAAGAGAAAAATATAATTATTGCAAATATCCATTTCTGATTTAAAAAACTCACTAAACTTGGAATAGAAGCAAACTTCCTTAAACAGATGAAAAGAGTATCTATCAGAAAAGAGTTAATAATATTCTTAATATTAAAACTCTACATGTCAAAATATAATGATGCACACCTGAAATTTATATAATATTATAAACCAATGTTACCTCAATAAAAAAGTTAATTAAAAAAAAAACCTCTGGAAACATTCCTATTACTGAGGGTCAAGATAAGGGTCACCAGTGTCACCACTGTTATGCAATATGTTTTGTAGGTCCTAGTCAATTCCATGAGATAAGATACACACACACACACACACACACACACACACACACACACATATAAATATATATATATAGTGAAAAAGAAAAGAATAAATTATTTGCAAATAAGGTAACTGCATACTTAGATAATCAACTGAAAAACCACTAGCATTAATAATAGCGACTACTAAGTTAGGCAGTTAGAAGACAAATATCAAAACACAGACATATGCAAACATGCACACATTACTTTCCTAATAACCAAATAGAAAATGTTATGAAAAAAAATCCTACTCAAACTGCAATTAGAATAATAAATGAAAACACATTAAAAACAAGAACCCCTAAAACACATAGAAGTACATTTATGAAATGTGAGATAAAAACTATAAAACAATCAAAAGTCCTAAAAAAGAATTGAAAAAATGCAGAGAAATTTGCCTAGATGAAAAGTTCCATAAAAATTAGAAATTTAAGTTTGTTGAATGACCATACAAAGGTAAATGACAAATGACAGGTTGGAAGAAATAAAATAGATAAAAGATTAATAACTATTATGTCCAAAGAGCTCTTACTAATCAAATTTAAAAAGCCAATAACCAGAAAAATAGACACCCTAATGATTAGTGAATATATTTTAAAATTTTGAAGCCTCACCTGAAAATCAAATAAGTACAAACTAAAACAAGATAATTTTTTTTTAGGAAGATTGGCCCTGAGCTAACATCTGTGCCCATCTTCTTCTATTTTATATGTGGGACGTCTGCCATAGCACAGCTTGATAAGTGGTACATAGGTTCACACCCGGGATCGGAACTGGTGAACCCCAGGCCACCAAAGCGGAGTGCGTGAACTTAACCACTATGCCATCAGGACGGCCATGCATGTAGGTTAGAAAATATGAAAGAGTATAATTCCCAGTTTGGGCAAGAGTACAAGGTTGCAATACCCTGTTGTAAACTGGTATCATCTTTTAGGAAGGCAATTTGAAACACTTAGCAAAATTTTATTCAATTCAAAGAAAACAGTTGCCTATTTCTTTGACTGTAAACTTCATTCTC
This sequence comes from Equus caballus, assembly GCF_041296265.1. Lineage (NCBI taxonomy): Eukaryota > Metazoa > Chordata > Mammalia > Perissodactyla > Equidae > Equus > Equus caballus. Next base: position 55,900,892 of record NC_091698.1, on the reverse strand, counting down.
CATAAATACAACAGCTAACTTTAGAGGTGTTGTGAAGATAGCATGAATGCTTTGTAAACTGTAAAATGTACATACGACCCCCCCATATAAAATGATCTTGTTTTTAAAGAAAAATCCTACTCCAAATTAATGAATTTTATTATAATTTTAAAAATAGGTTATATGTCAAACTGTTGAAATTTGAGTCTTTCTAAATTTATCAAAGCAATGCACTGAAAACTTCAAAGAAGATCTTTCCAAGTAAATGATAAACTCCTAAGGTTTAGTGTGCCTGCCACCTCCTTTTCTTTCCAGAGACTTCCTAAGTAGTCAGAACCAGAATGGGAAGCAGGTCATAAAGTCTCCTGGGAAAAGCATGAGATTCCGAGACAGAAAGAACTGGCTTCAAGTTCTCTTCCTACTTAGCAGCAAGTGATTTGGGGCAGTTAAGTGCCCTTTTGCTTGTTCCTCATCTGTCAAACAGGGAGAATGCTGTCTCTTGTATATTAGAAGTTTAAATGAGATATTCCATAAAAAATTAATTGTTTTTATAATGCAGGTCTCCAAACTCTTTGTTTAAAAATTCAAAAAATATATTAAACTACTTCCTGAAGCACATTAAACAAAAAAAGGGGATTTCCTCAAGCCTTGTCCCTTCCAAACTTTCGGTTCTACTTTTAGTCTAAAAGTTTAAGGAAGACGATATTTTAAAAATTTTGTTGTGATTCTGAGAATGGAACAGCACCTGCACTGGGCCAGTTTCTAGCTATGAAAACTGGTTAACAGGTGTGCAAGACATACAGGCAAATGCTCAAGGCAGATCAAACCACATACCCAATAACAAAATGCAGCAAGACATTGAGGAAAGGAGAAGGGCAGGGGCCCTTGGACCTTACATCCTGTCCAACTCAAATCCTACCAATATCTTTATTAGGAGAACTTGATGTTGCATTAGGAAGGAAGGAAGGGAAGAAGGGGGGAGGAAAATGGGGAAGAGAGAGAAAGAAGTGGAAAGGGAAAGGGGAGAAGGAGATAGAGATAGATACAGTGAGAAAGAAAGAAGAAAAAAGGAACCACAGATTCCTAAGAATGATTTGGTAAAGACCTGTCTAAGGCCAAGATCTAGTGATATATTCACAGGTCATCCAGATAATGGAGTCACCAAGTATAGACTTTAAAATTTAAGCAGGGGCCAGCCCCATGGCCAAGTGGTTAAGTTCCCATGCTCTGTTACGGCAGCCCACGGTTTTGCCAGTTCGGATCCTTAGTGCAAACCTAGCACCACTCATCAGGCCATGCTGAAGTGGCATCCCACATGCCACAACTAGAAGGATCCACAACTGAAAATATACAACTAGGTACTGGGGGCTTTGGGAAGAGGGAAAAATATTTTAAAAAACTAAAAAAAGGAAAATTTAAGCAATGTTGAATATATCCAGGAAAGTGAAAGAGAATATTGTTATATGTTAATTAAATCTCAATAAAACCAGGAAAAATAAATAAATGAGAATATCGAACACTTTGGCAGAGAACTATTAAAAGAAACTACATAAATTAAACAAATGGAAGTTCTGGGAATGAAAAACTCAATAACAGCAATTAAAAACTCAGTAGAGGGGCTGACCTGATGGCATAGCGGTTAAGTTCATGTGCTCCGCTTTGGTGGCCCGGGGTTCACCGGTTCAGATTCTGGGCACGGACCTGTGCACTGCTTATCAAGCCATGCTGTGGTAGGTGTCCCACATATAAAATAGAAGAAGATGGGAACAAATGTTAGCTCAGGGCCAATCTTCCTCGGCAAAAAGAGGAGGATTGGCAGCAGATGTCAGCTCAGGGCTAATCTTCCTCAAAAAAAAAAAAAAAGTAGACAGGTTTAACAACATATGAGACATAGCTAAAAAGAGAATCAGTGAACTGGAAGACAGGGTAGAAGACAATACCCAAAATGACACAAGAGAACCAACAGAATGAAATATTAAAAGGAAAAATAAAGAAAAAGAACATAAGAATGTAAGAGCCCTAATACATTCATGAAAAGGTCTAACATATATGTAACTGAAATCTCAGGAGGAGAGGAAAGACAGAATAGAGCTGAACTATGTTTGAAGAAATAATAAAAGAATTCTGCAAAACTGATGAACTATAACAAGCCAGAGCTGAGAAATCTTATCAACTCCAAGCAGGATAAATAGTCATCCCTTGGTATCAATGGGGGATTAGTTCCAGGAAGTCCTGTGGATACCAACATCCATGGACACTCAAGTCCCTTACATAACATGGAGTAGTAAAATGAATACAGTAGGCCCTCCATATCCATGGATGTGAAACCTGCAGATACAGAGAGCCAATTGCATAAAGAAAACACACATAGACATGCCATAATAATGCTGCTCAGAAAGAAAAAGAAAAATCTTTAAAATGGCAAGAAAAAAAAAGACGGATTCCCTTCAAAGGAGCAACTGTTAAAATGACATCAATTTTTCAACAACCACCACCAAAAAAAGGAAACCAAAAGACAGTGGAACTAAGCGCTGAAAGAAAACAATTGCCAACCCAGAATATGACATCTCATGAAAATATTCTTCAAGAATGAAGATGAAATCAAGACATTTTCACCAAACTGAGCAAATTCCTTGTTGGCAGATATACACCTTGGAAAAACAGAACAAAAGAAAACAAAACAAAAATTCTTTAAGCAGAAGTAAAATAATCCCAGATGAAAGCACAGAGATTTAAGCAGTTATGAAGTGCAATACAAAGGATAAATACATGGGTAAATATAAATGAATAGTAACTATATAGAATATTGTCTGTATAAAATAACAATAATAATGTCATGTGGGATTTAAATATGTATAAAATAAAAATACACATGATGATAAAGGAATAAATGGAGTCAAAGTGTTCTAGGGTCCCTGTATTCTCTGAGAAAAGTTAAAGTATCAATTTAATTAGACCTTGTTGAGTTAAGGGAAAATTTTTTTAAATGCTTAACTTTTAAGCTAATGGTGGGTGAGGATGGGTAGAATTTACACACACACATACAATTAATCCAAAAGAAAACAAGAAAGAGGAGAAAAAAGTGAACATAGGCTAGGAAGTCAAATGGGTAGCAAACAGCAAGACTGTAGATTTAAACCTAAATATATCAATAATTGCACCAAATGCATCTTTTTTACTTTCAACTTTTCTATATAAGGATATAGATATGTCTCCTGTACATAGCAAATAGTTAGACTTTTTTATTCATCCAGTCTAACAATCTTTGATTAACTGGAGGGTAAGATGGAAAAAAGATACACTATGGAAAAACAACAACAATAAAACAAAACACTAATTTAGGTATATTGATATCAAACAAAGTAGACTTTAAGACAAAAAGTACTACCAGAGATAAAAAGAAACACTTCATAATGATACAATTTACTATGATACAATGTACAAGGATACAGAATTCTAAGTATCTAATAATAACCTAAAAACACAGAAAGCAAAAATTGACATAATTAAAAGGAGAATGTGACAAATCCACAATCACAGTGGGAGGTTTTTTTTTTTTTTTTGAGGAAGATTAGCCCTGAGCTAACTACTGCCAATCCTCCTCTTTTTGCTGAGGAAGACTGGCCCTGAGCTAACATCCATACCCATCTTCCTCTACTTTATACGTGGGACGCCTACCACAGCACGGCTTTTGCCAAGCGGTGCCATGTCTGCACCCGGGATCCGAATTGGCGAACCCTGGGGCGCAGAGAAGCGGAATGTGCGAAATTAAACGCTGTGCCACCAGGTCAGCCCTCACAGTGGGAGTTTTTAGCAACTCTCTTTGTACACGAGAGAACAAGCCAATTTTAAAAAAACAGAAATGACATAAAAAAATTTGAACAGGATGATTAACAGACTACCTAATTGAGTAGATCCAAGATTTGCAGAATATACGCGCTAGGTTTTTTTAAGATAGATGTACTGAGATACAACTTGTGTATCTCAATAAAATTACCTTGCACATTCTTTTTAAATGCACACAGAACACTTAGAGAAACTGACCATATGCTTGGCCATAAAGCAAATCTCAAAGAAAGTTCAAAGATACGCTCATACACTGCTGGTGGGAATGCAAACTGGTGCAGCCACTGTGGAAAACAGTATGGAGATTCCTCAAAAAACTGAAAATAGAAATACCATATGACCCAGCTATCCCACCACTGGGCATCTACCCAAACAACTTGAAATCAATAATCCAAAGTAACATATGTACCCCTATGTTCATTGCAGTACTATTCACAACAGCCAAGACATGGAAACAATCCAAGTGCCCATCGACCATGATTGGATAAAGAAGATGTGGTATGTATATACAATGGAATACTACTCAGCCATAAAAAAGACAAAATTATCCCATTTGCAACAACATGGATGGACCTGGAGGGTATTATGCTAAGCGAAATAAGCCAGACTGAGAAAGACAAACAGCATATGATCTCACTTATATGCGGAATATAAAGAAACACACGGACAAAGAAAATTGTTCAGTGGTTACCAGGGGAAGAGGGTTGGAGAATGGGCACAGGGGTGAAGGGGAGCACCTATGTGGTGACAGACAAGAAATAATGTACAACTGAAATCTCACAATGATGTAAACTATTATGAATCTCAATTAAAAAAATTTTTAAAATATAAATAAATTTTTTTAAATGTTCAAAGAGAAAGTATGTTCTTCAGCCACATTTCAATTAAACTAAAAATTAACAACACAAAGATAATCAGAAAATTTCCATATGTTGGGAAATTTAAAAATATACTTCTACATAACCCATGAGTGTAAGAAAAAGAAAACTATAAAATATTTTTGACTGAATGATAATAAAAATAATTCATATCTAAATGTGTTTAGAGGGAAATTTATAATTTTAATGCATATATTAGAAAAGAAGAAACACTGAAAATGGATTATCTAACTTATGAAGGCTTTTAAAAAGAACAAATCAAATTTAAAGAAAGTAGAAGGCAGGAAGTAGTATAGATAAAATCATGAATTAATGAATTAGAAAACAAATTTCAATAGAGAGGATCAACAAAAGGAGAAGTTGTTCTTCAAAGACATGAAAGGGGCAAAACCACAAATAACGAATAACAGAATTTTTTAAAGGGTATGGTATCACTAAAGATCCTTGACACATTAAAAAGATAAATTTTATACAATTAACCTGGAAAACAGATGAAATGGACAAATATTTAGAAAAACAAAAGTTAACAAAACTAACATAAGAATTTAAAAAAACTGAATAGTCCTGTAACAATTAAAGAAATTGAATCTGGAATTTAAAACTTTCCTGCAAAGGAAACTACAGGCCAAGATGGGTTTCCTGGCTAATCGTAGCAAATACTTAAGGAAGAAATAACAACAATCTTACACAAATTCTTCCAGACAACAGTAAAAGAAAGAACATTACCCAACTCATTTTATGAAGCCAGCATAACCTTGAAGCCAAAACTTGACAAGAACATTACAAGAAAAATTATAGGCCAATCACAATCACATAGAAGCAAAAAGTCCTAAACAAAATACTAGCAAATCAAATCATCAATTATAGTGTAACACAAACAGTTTATTCCAGGAATGCAATCTCGGTTTAATATTTGAAAATAAATACATTTAATTAATCGCATTAACAGAACAAAATAGAAACATCATATAATCGTTTCAGTGAATGCTAAAAAGTATTTCCTAAAATTCAGCTTTCATTCAGGATAAAAACTATTAATAAAATAAGAAGAGAAGGGAATTTCCTTAATCTGATAAGGGTTGTATTAGTTCCTAGAGATGCTAATAACAAAGTACCACAAACTGAGTGGCTTAAAACAACATACATTTATTCTCTCATGGTTCTGGAGGCTACAAGTCTGAAACCAAGGTGTCAGCAGGGCCATGCTCCCTCTGAAACCTCTAGGGAAGGATCCTTCCTTGCCTCTTCTAGTTTCTGATAGGCCCAGGTTTTCCTTGGCTTGTGGCAGTATAACTCCAATCTCTGCCTCCATTTTCACAGGGCCGTCTTCCCTCTGTCTCTTTTTCTTCCTATAAGGATACCAGTCATATTGGATTAGGGCCCACCCTGAAGAGCTCATCTTGAATTGACTACATCTGCAAAGACTCTATTTCCAAATAAGGTCATATTCATGGGTACCTTAGTTAGAACTTAAACATATATTTTGGGGGGGGGGGGGTGTGCATGACTCAACCCATAACAAAGGGCACTACACACACACAAACCTACAACACACATCTTACTTAAAGCGGAAATGTACTTAATAGTGAAATGGTGAAACTTTACCCATTGAGATCAAAAATAAAACGAGGAGGCCTATTATCCCCAATTCCACTTAACACTGCCCTAGAGAACCTAGCAAATGCAATATGAAAAAGAAATAAATGTTATAAAGATTAGGGGGAAAAAACCCTGTCATTGTGCCCAGACCATAAGACCTCTAACTTCATGGGAGTATGGGAGACCTCCAAGGGGTCAGACAAATAAAGTGGTAACTGAAATATCAGCTGCTTCATTCCATTGAAGAAACAAGATTGCAGATCAAAACCAAGCAAGTTAGCTTCCTAGAACCACAAAATGACAAACAGAACAAAACAGATTCCAGATTTGCTACAATATATTATATACGATATGCAATTTTCAACCAAAAATTACTAGACATACAAAGAAACAAGAAAATGATTCATTTTTAAGAAAACAGCAGTCAACAGAAACTGACTCTAAGTAGACCCAGATATTCAATATAACAGAAAAAGCTTGCAGAACAACTATAAAGAAAACAACCTTGAAAGAAGCCAGAGAAAACAACATATTGCACAATGAGGAACAACAGTACAATTAATAACAGACTTCTCAACAGGAAAAACAAAAGATATTGGAACAATATATTCAAAGTGCTTAAGGAAAAATTTTGTCAACCAAAAATTCTATATCCAGTGAAACTATCCTACAAAATTGAAGGAAAAATAAAGACATTTCAGGTAAGCAAAAACTGAGAGAATTCATCACCAGTAGAGCTAGATTAAAAACAAAAACCAAAACATAACAAAAAAACCCTTAAGTTCTTCAGGTTGAAGGGAAATGACACCAGACGGCAACTTGGATATACAGTGAAGACTAAGGAGAAATGGTAAATTTGTGGGTAAATATAATAGATATCTATATTGTTCTCTTCTCTTCTTTAAAAGATATATGATTGTTTAAGGCAAAAATTATAACATTGTATTGTTGGATTAAAACATACATATACATAACAGATATAAAACAATTGCACTGGGGCCGGGCCCATGGCCTAGTGGTTACACTTGGCACACTCCGCTTTGGTGGCCCAGGTTTGGTTCCCAGCACAGACATATATCACTTGTCAGCAGCCATGCTGTGGCAGCGACCCACATACAAAACAGAGGAAGACTGGCACAGATGTTAGCTCAGGGCAAATCTTCCTTACCTTTCCCCCTGCCAAAAATTGCATTAAGGTAAATAGAAACATAATGTTGTAAGATTACTATATTTTACCCATTTGAGTTAAGATAAAGATGCTTATTATCGCCCCTAGAACAGGGGTTGGCAAAATTTTTCCATAAACGTCCAGATAGTACATATCTTAGACTTTGCTGGTCTTATGGTCTCTAGCATACCTATTCAACTCTGCTATTGTAGCACAAAAGAAGAATAGACTAAAATAAACTATCTAAGATCTGACTTTAGGAAGACAGAAAAAGAAGAGCAAATTAAAGCCAGAATAAGTAGAAGTAAGGAAATAATAAAGAGCAGAAATCAATGAAATACAAAATAAACATACATAGAGTAAATCAATGAAACCAAATGCTAGTTCTTTGAAAAGATCAATAACATTGATAAATCTCTAGCTGGACTGATCACAGAAAAAAAAAGAAGCCACAAATTACCAGTGTCAGGGAATAAAACATTAATCCACAATAAAGTAATATTACGAAAAACTTTATGTCAATAAATCTGACAACTTAGATGAAATAAATTCCTTAAAAGAACAAATTACCAAAATTGACACAGGAAGCAAGAGGAAACCTGAATAGCCCAGTATCAACTGAAGAAGCTGAATTTGTAATAAAAAACAAGATCATGTAAAATATCCTAAGGAATCTACAATAAAACTAATAGAACTATTTAAGAAAGTTTAGCAAGATTGCAGGTTACCAGTTTATAAAAAATCATTTGTATTTCTATAAACCAGCAATGAAAAATTGGAAAATGCAATAAAAATACAATTCCATTTACAATAGCACCTAAAGCAATGAAATTCTTAGGGATTAATTATTTAAAATGTGTGAAATCTGTACACTGAAATCTATAAACCATTGCTGAAAGAAATTAAAGATGAAAATAAATGAAGAAATATAGCACATTCATGGGTTGGAAATGCAATATTGTCAAGCTATCAATTCTTGTCAAATTTCTCAATGCAATTGCAATCAAAATTAAGCACTTTTTAAAAAGAAATTGACAAGCTGATTCTAAAATTTATGTGGAAATGCAAACGACCTAGAATATCCAAGCAAATTTTAAAAAGAACAGAGTTCAAAGATTTTATGCCACCTGTTTTCAAGACATATTGTAATCAAGATAGTGTGATATTGATACAAGGATGTACCAATATATCAACGGAATAAAATAAGGAGTAAAGAAATATACATACACACACACACATATGGTCAGTTTATTTTCAAAAAGAGCTAGGAAATCAATGGGGAAAGAAAAGTCTTTTCATCAGATGGTACAGAAAAAAATCAACCTTTACTTCACAGTATATACAAAAATTAAGAGAATGGATCATAGATCTAAATGTAAAAGCTAAAAGTAAGAAACTTTTAGAATAAAACATAGGAGAAAATCTTTGAAACCTTGTATTATACAAAGATTTGTTAGCTAGGACAAAAATAACACAAACCATAAGAATAAAAAGCTGATGAAGTGGACTTTATCAAAAGTAAAAACTTCTCCTCTTTGACACCTATCATTAAGAAAATTAAACAGCAAGCCACGGTATGAGAGAAAATATTTGCAACACATATACATAATCAGGATTTGTATCTGGAATATATTAAGAACTCTTACAACTCAATGAAGACAAACAACTCAATGTTTTTAAATGGGCAAAAGATATGACAATGTCATTTGTAAAGAGACTTCACAAAGACAGATGAATGACAAGCTAGCATATGAAAAGACACTCAACATCAGTTATCAGAAAAATAAAAACACACCCACTAGAATGACTCAAATGAAAGAGAAGGACAATACCAAGTGTTTGCAAGGATGTGAAGCAACTGGAACACTCACATACTGCTGCTGGAATATAAACCCAAACTGGTAAATCCACTTAGGAAAATTGTTTGGCAGTTACTGACAAGGTTAAATATATACCTACCCTATGACCCAGATATTCCACTCCAAGGTATTTGCCCAAGAAAAATGAACATATATTTACACAAAGAATTATACATAAAAGTTCATATGAGCTTTATTCATAATAGCGAAGAACTGGAAAAACACATATGTTTATCAACTGGTGAATGGATAAACAAATTGTGGCATGTTCATACAATGGAACTCTACTAAGCAATAAAAAGAAATTAACTACTGATATACACAACAACACAGATGGATCTCAAAATCATTATGCTGTGTCAAAGAAGCCAGATAGAAAAGAATACATAATGTATGATTCCATTTTCAGTCATGCATCCCTTAACGACAGGGATACATTCTGAGAAGTGCATCAAGAGGCACTTTCATTGTCATGCAAACATCATAGAGTGTACTTACTCAAACCTACAGGTGTAGCCTACTACACACCTAGACCATATAGTACTAATCTCATGGGACCACCGTGGTGGTCCATCGTTGACTGAAAAATCATTATGTGGCACATGACTACATACAAACTTTTAAAAAATGCAAATTTATAGTATCTGAAAGTAAATCAGTAGTTGGCTGGAGCTGGGAGTGGAAGCACTGCAACTGTCACAAGTAAACTTTGCAAGTGATGGAAATGCTCTATACCTTGACTGTGGTAATGGTTACTTAAGTATATGCATCTGTCAAGACTCAATAAACTGTATCCTTTAAATGGGTGCAGTTTATTGTTCATAATTATAGCTCATAAAGTTAAAACACACACAAACAATGAGATACCATTAATATCCACTGAAATACTAAAATTAAAAAGGCTCTCAATACTAAGAGTCAGCGATGATAAGAAATAACTGCAACTCTCATACACTGCTGGCAGGAACATAAACTGATACAACCACTTTGGAAAATAATTTGGCATAATCTAATGAAGACAAAGAAACGTATTCCTTATGATCCAGCAATTCCACTCATAGGCATATACTCTAAACTCCTGCACATGTGCACTAGGATACAGCTACAAGAATGTTTATGATTTTTACTGTTGAAAGTAGCCAAAAATTAGAATTGACCTTAAAATCCATAAATAATAGTATGAATAAACTACAGTATATTCATGTAACTGGATACCATACAGCAATGACAATAAATTACTGCTCCACTTAGCAATATGGATGAATCTCTCAAAAATAATATCAAATGAAAAAGTCGGACACAAAAGATGTATCATATTATGATTCCATTTTATAAGAAGTTCAAAATGAGGTCCATTTAAACTTCAGCTTTAGGAGTAAAGAGTGGTTATCTGCGAGGAGAAGGATGGAATTAACCACTGGTAAATATAAAACTAAAAACTTATTTAAAAGAAAATGAAAATATTTATATACTAAGATAGATTTCAACTTTAGGGACTCAGATCACATAATCTGTGTTTTCTATAAGGCAATTACTTAAAAGGTGGGAAATATGAAAGACCAAACAAATTGGAATAAAACTACCTAAGACGTCCAACAAGCTAAGCAATACCCATATTCTATCACAAGCTCAGGGAAAAAAATGTCCCTGTGTTAATGGAATACTGTTTATCTAAACACTCACTCTGATTCATTACACTCTACCTATAGTGAGTGTGATTAAAAGGTCTGCAGAAGACACGTGATACATCTTAATCTTATTTGCAAAATAATTCAGGTTACATCACGAATGAAAATGTTATCCAAAAGAAGTGCCCTGAATACAAACTTGTGGCATTAAAAAAAATCTTTTGGAATACCAATTTAGCATTCATGCCTGGTTACTGATTTACTCAATAGGGCTTCAGAGTACATGCCCAATTGCTTGATAGGTAGAAGATTTCTGTGATGTTTTCAGAAATACAATCCAAAGTCTCACTAAAATCACTATCTCATGGTTTCTAATATAAATTTACAGTGATAATACCAAATGAATATCATATGATCAACACACATCATAACACCTTAGCTTCACAGAAAATTTAAATCCCAGATGTGAACTGAATTCTAAACAGAAACCATTTTATATTATGATTCTTAGTACAACAATAAAAGGGCTACCTGTGTTGACACCTTTGTATCTATTTAATTATTTCATTTCCTTTTAAATGCTTCATGACCACATTTAAATAAAATCCATTTTACTTTTCCTGACCCAAGTTAGTTGTCTGCCCAGATACAGTATTATCTCTACCCAGATACAGTAACATTTTAATGACCACTTCAGAGATAAACTGAGCTTCAACTAGAAAAAAGAATCAAGAGTTTCAATCATGTCAATACTTCAACAGTTACTTTTATGAATAGCTTTTAAATTATGATATAATAAAAACAAATGACTCTTTAATTTGCCTTACATATATATTTAAATTAAAAACTTGCCCTCTTTGGGCATACAATGGAGAAAAGAAAGTCTTTTCAACAAATGGTGCTGGGAAAACTGGAAAGCCACATGTAAAAGAATGAAAATTGACCATTCTTTTTCACCATTCACCAAAACAAACTCAAAATGGATCAAAGACCTAAAGCTGAGACCTGAAACCATAAGGCTTCTAGAAGAAAATGTAGGCAGTACACCCTTTGACATCAATATTAAAAGGATCTTTTCGGACACCATGTCTTCTCAGACAAGGGAAACAAGAGAAAGAATAAACAAATGGGACTTCATCAGACTAAAGAGCTTCTTCAAGGCATGGGAAAACAGGATTGAAACAAAAAAACAACCCACTAACTGGGAAAAAATATTTGCAAGTAATACATCCGACAAAGGCTTAATATCCATAATGTATAAAGAACTCACACAACTCAACAACAAAAAATTAAACAACCTGATCAAAAAATGGGCTGGAGACATGAACAGACATTTCTCCAAAGACGATATACAGATGGCCAATAGGCACATGAAAAGGTGTTCATCATCGCTGATCATCAGGGAAATGCAAATCAAAACTACACTAAGATATCACCTTACACCCATTAGAATGACAAAAATAACTAAAACAAATAGTAACAAATGTTGGAGAGGTTGTGAAGAAAAATGAACCCTCATACACTGCTGGTGGGAATGCAAACTGATGCAGCCACTATGGAGAACAGTATGGAGATTCCTCAAAAAATTAAAATTAGAACTACCATATGATCCAGCTATTCCACTACTGGGTATCTATCCAGAGAGCTTGAAGTCAGCAATTCCAAAAGTCCTATGCACCCCAATGTTTATTGCAGCATTATTTACAATTGCCAAGATGTGGAAGCAACCTAAGTGCCCATCAACAGATGATTGGATAAAGAAGATGTGGTATATATATATACAATGGAATACTACTCAGCCGTAAAAAAGAACAAAATCGTCCCATTTGCAACCACATGGATGGACCTTGAGGGAATTATGTTAAGTGAAATAAGCCAGATGGAAAAGGACAATCTCTGTATGACTGCACTCATATGAGGAATTTAAACCTGTGGACAAAGAGAACAGATTAGTGGCTACCAGGGGAAGGGGGGGTGGGGGGTGGGCACAAAGGGTGAAGGGTTGCACCTACAACACAACTGACAGACAATAATACACAACTGAAATTTCACAAGACTGTAACCTATAAACTCAATAAAAAATTTAAAGCAAAAACAAAAACAAAAAAAAACTTGCCCTCTTCCTTCTGCCAGTACCTGCTCTGAGCACTCTTGCCAGAGTTATAGAGACTGCCACATATCCAGCTGATCTCTGACCCACTAATTGTTAAACTGAAAGCTACAAGCAGTAAAAAGGAAGTGGCGCTGTGAAACGGCAATCCAATGTTCAACTAAGATCTTTTACATGAGAGTTTTATAAATGATGAGAGTGTCCAAATTGGTTGAAAAATATTTATCGCATTAAAAAAGTTAGGTAACTTTACATATTAAAAATAATAGAAAGAAAGAGGAGTGGGAGGAGGGCAAAGGGGTAAAGGGGCACATGTGTACGGTGACAAATGGCAACTAGACTTTTGGTGGTGAGCACGATGTAGTCTATACAGAAGTCGAAATATAATGATGTACACCTGAAATTTATATAATGTTATAAACCAATGTTACCTCAATAAAAAAATAAATAATAGCAAGGAGAAAGATACTCAGTTTTTCTTAGGAAAAAAATTCTCAATAAGCATTTCCACCTGGGCCTGGAATGGTATCTGCTCTAGACAACAGATTCCTCTAGTGTTGACCCTTTATCATTATCGGTGAGGAAAAGCAGACTAGGTTTTATTTAAAAGGGAAGATTTATAAAGATAACTTTCAATAATTTTAAGCACTGCAAGCTAATTTTTAAAAAAAGAAGCAGGAGCAGCTGCAGCACTACCATTCATCAACATTACTTAAATGACAAGCCTGTTCTAGAACTATTTTGCAGTTCTTCCCCTTTTCTTAAAGAAAAGAAGTACAGTACTATTTCTTTTTTTTTTCCTTTAAAGATCATCACCTGAGCTAACATCTGTCGCCACCTCAGCATGGCCTGAGGAGTGGTGCCATGTCCGCGCCTGCTATCCAAACCAGTGAAACCCTGGGCCGCCAAAGCAGAGAGTGTGAACCCAACCACTCAGCCACGGGGCCGGCCCCCAGTACTATTTCTTAAGAAAGAAGTTTCTGACAAGTGGATAATGAAGTTGGATTACTTTGACTTCAGGGTGGCACCTACCACCAGGCCCCTCTTCTTGGACATTTGGACATACACATGACAAAAGGATGTGGCTGACAGCCTAAGTGGCACTCCCATCTCCAATTATTAAGGAACTTTCACATCATAATTCATCATTACACACATATATACCAGTCTTCCTAAGATCAAAGGAAAATCAAAAGTAGCTCCTCATAAAAGTGACTGGAAATTCTTCTATTTTAAGACATCTGCTGTAATAAGATTTGATCCAAAACCTCCTATGTACCTACTCCAGTCATCTGATAACAAAACTTGAACACAAGAGTGATGGGAAAGAGCTAAAAAGTATAATTTTATTTTCAAAGTTATAGTTTATAGAATCACCAAATAAACTGGTGGTTTATCATCACACATCTTAAATTATTACTCTTGTTAAAATATTACAAGAGCTCTGCTTCCAAGGATCCTTTCCCTAACTTTGAAAATACTGCACCATTTGAAGAAACAAAAACACCAGTGAAGGTCAAAACCTACGTTAATTCCTATAAACACAGAAACACGCTAACGCACTTCTGAAATCTGGCCAAATCACAATGTAGGGCAGAGCAATAATGAAAAGCACAAATTTTGGAGTTGGATGGATGAGCATTTAAATTCTGGCTCTTTTTTTTATTAGCAATGTGACTTTGAGTTTCAATTTCATCATCTGTAAATAGGGATAATAACACTACCTACTTCAAGGGGTTGTTATGATTAAATGAGAGGGCACATGTTCTCACTGTCGTATAAATACTCAGTAAGCGGTGGCAGCTACTACTTCTTGTTTTCCTAAGAGAGGTTTTATCTTGCTGCTTCTAAACATAAGCACACATTGCGGTGTGGCTGTTTCAGATACAAATGATCACTTTGTATATATACACACACACAGTTTTTTGCTATCATTATTCTGATTTTTCAAAAACAATAATAACTCAGTAGGTTACAATTATTAAGTCTAAAACATGGTGGTGATATCAGAAAAAAGGATGGTTGAGATGACTTCTCTATGTAACCAAATCTGAAATAGGCAGAGTCTAAATTAGGAGTTCCCTTTTTCTGAAGCTTAGTCTACTAGGCCACGTAGTCCTAAAATTAATGAAAAAAAAAGTTAGATAAGGAACTCAACAGTTGGTAAGTAGCAATGTGATAATATGCTGCATTTGATGGGGCAATAGATTTTTAAAGGAAAAGGATTTACTTCACCTTGTATTCCTACTAATTCTGTTATATTACCATTTCTTACTGTAAATTTTAAAGATGTAAAATGTGACAATTCACAAGAATAAGACCACCCAAATTAAAACAATAAACTTCAAAATTTTAAGGCTGCCTCATGTTCTTAGTGTACCCTGCTACCTCTCAACTACCCACATGAGTGGATTAACCACAGCAACCTCTTCTTTCTTGCTGCCTCCTTTCCTTATACTTAGCCGGTTCAGGCCAAGAAAAAAGCAAAGCTAGCAAGTAAGCACGCACATCTTTAAGTATTTAAACATATGTATGAATATCCTGCCAACTGCGTTCTTGAATCCGATATACATTATACTATTGTGGTCTTTAGAATTAGCCTTGCTTCTAGTTCTGCTTCACTATGGCACCTCACTCCCAGGCATGTGATTCGTTTTTCCTTGCAGTATGCCACTTGTTTTATATGTTGGGCTCTTTATGCCTGCATCCCTAATAATGGGTTATGAGATTTCTACAATACCTGCTCTGACTCCAAGACATCTGGACTTCTGATTGCCCATCCTAACCAGGACTTGGGTTCTATACAGACCTTGACTAATCGCCATGTCACTCATCCTTTCTCCCCTGGAACACATGTCCTAGTTGTGTATCAAGAGACAGAATCCTGAACCTGCTCCCAAGTCTAATCCCATGTTCCCTCTGATGCAGCAGCTCTGCCTTTATTCAACATTCTTGTGTCCCCTGATCCTTAGTTACATTCCCGTGTGTATGGCTTAATAACTGGAGTAGTTAAGAAAAGGCAATGCCCATAGAATAAAGGTAGGTAAATAAAACACAAATAAGTATACAGGATGGAGAGACGGTGTGGTTTAAAAACAAACCAAAAGAGACCATGAAGCAGTGTGTCCAATAAATGTGACACACTGGGCAAACTCCTCTTCAAACGAGGGTGATGATTAGTGAAGTGGTCTCAATCTGTGAAGCTGAAAAAAATCATTCAAGCATATCTTCTTTCCAATTCACAGACACCGGGGATCCATTAAACTTTCAGAGATTAAAAGGGATCACCTTATATACAAGATTGGGAACTCCTGGACTCTTCATCAGTGATTCTCAATAGACGTCAGTGGATTTACACCTGGGTGGTGGCATGGCCAGAACTCTGACAAATCACAACCTTATACATATCATCCTTTTTCAATGAGCGCCATAAAAAGCCGGGAACCTTGTTCTAGGTGATCACCAAGGTCTCCTACAGACCTATGAGTCTGTGATTCTAACAATGCAGACTATCATACACTAGTGTTGTGCTCACAGGGGCATGCTATTGGAGCTACCTTTCATAAGCAAGATGGGATTGAGTTGCTGCATGTCCTCTGAAGAGTTTCTAAAGGTTGCAGCCTGTATATCCAAAACAGAGCAAGGTTACTATTCCCCCAACCCATCCATGAAGAGTCTACTTAAAGATCCCTAAGGGCAAAGACAGTGATTTCTATAATTATGAATGTTTTTCAGTGCTTCATTTAGCAACCTTGTAAAAACATGCTTTGCATGGATAAGTGGACCATACAGGGACTGAAACAAGTTCTAACCAACTAATCTATTAAAAAATAGGGCTACAAATTCTGAAAACTCCTTAGTAAGCTCAGAAAAAAGTTTATTGCTTAAAGTGAACCTTCAGTTGGTCTTATATGGTGAAGAGGGAGAATAAAAACTGATTCAGGCAGGGTGCCTGTCAGACAAAATAAAAATTGAGAAGTCATGGAAAGTGAACAAAAGCAGAAAATACATATGCTAAATCAGAGTCGGGTTAATGAATCAAGACAGCCAGCTCAGGCCTGCACACACAATATGAACTTGAAAGTGTAGCTCTCTGTACTTTAAGTCAAAGCAATTTCATCAAATTCTGTTCTATGAGCTTAAACATAATTAGAAAAAACATTGCCCTTTAGAAAAAGTAAGTACATGAATCAATTACAGAGGGGGAAAATTACTGGAGTATCCAATTAAGAGACATCCTAGATTCAGGGTTTGGAGTTTAAGAGGCCCCTATAAGTACATGCAAAAATGTTGAACATGTGCATTTTTAGGACAAAGGATTCATTGCTTTCTTTAGATTCTTGAGGAGATGATGATCCCAAACTGGTTACAGAATTAAGTAAAAATTCAAAGTCTTGAATACGCCTTCGTCAGAATTTAAGAAAAGACAATTTTGTAAATATAAACTGGTACCACAGAAATGGTACTGCTTTTATTCTTGGCTACTTTACTTAGAGCAAAGTATGGAGATATTACAAAGTATAACAAATGAAAAGAAAAATGTTCTGATTTGACAAATAAAATTCCAACCACATCAAGTTGTATATCAAGAAGTAGGTGTTTCATATAACCAAAGTAACATTTAAAAGACACTATATCCACTTACAGCGGATAGAGTGAGCACTGCTTCCCACACACTACCCCTGAGGGACCAATAAGGCAAACTGATAGTACAATATTGCCCTCTACTGGACTCCACTAGTAAAGAGAAACTGGAAAGAATTAAAAGGACTTTAAAGCACTTAGTTTTAAAATGGCTTAATGGAATGCTCTTTTCCCATATATGCAAGTTTAGCCTAATATTAGCATAAGTCTGAGTCATGTATTGTACAGTAATTTTAATGTGGCACTAATTTAACGTGGTGTAGAAGTTTAGAGGAATCAATCATGAATATAACGTAATGTAGAAAAATAACTACTATAATCAATATTTTTCTTAAAACTGTATAGGATCTTGGAGATGAAAAGACTGAACGAAGTCTCTAGTCTAACCAACTATATGGTGCACACCTTCCTTCTATATATCTCTGCCAGTAGGAGCCCGGCCTCGGCTTAAACATTCTGGTGATAGAAAACTCACCATCCCTGAAAACAATCTATCCTGTTCTGAGTAAGTCATTACAGCCGAAAATCATTTCCCTCCTGATTCTATCTCTGCAGCAGAAAACCCCTCAAATATTTAAGCAGAGTAAATTCATCTTACTAAATCATCTATTCTCTGAATTAAATAACCCACGTCCATTCAGTAGTGGCTCCTGGGACCAGGTTTCAGATGTCTCCACCATTCTGAATGCACTCCTCTAAATGTCTATTCGTTTTCCATTGCTGCTATAACAAACTACCACAACCCTAGTGGTTGAGAACAACACAAATGGATCACCTTACAGTTCTTTAGGTCAGCAGTCTGACACAGGTCTCAGGGAGCTAACACCAAGGTGTCAGCAGGGCCGTGTTCCTTTCTGGAGGCTCTCAGCTAGGAGAACGCATTCCCTTGTCTTTGCTAGCTTCTAGAGGCCACCCACATCCCTTGGCTCATGGTCCTTTCCACTATCTTCAAAGTGGGCAACACTGCATCTCTCTGACCATTCTTCTGTAACCACATCGTCCTCTGATCCTGACCTCAGCCAGGAAGGATATTTTTAAGGATTCATGTGATTAGGTTGAACCCACCCAGACAATTCAGAATAATCTCCATTTCGGGGTCCTTAACCTTAACTACATCCACAAAATCCCTTTTTCTTATGTAAGGTAACATATTCACAAGTTGGGGGGATTAGGATGTGGACTACCACAAAATGCCTTCCCATTTTCCTTCTTCCTCCTAAAGTAGAGCATTCCATCTGACTGTGGCACTCCAGGAATGGCCAGCACTGAGTAAAAGAGGATTATCACCTTCCTCTTTCCAGATACTCTACTTCTAGTATTTGGACTAAAATCCAAAGAGGTTATGTAGATCACACCCCTAATCTTACTGGGCTATTAACTAACCTAAACCTTGTTTATAAACACAGCTTTTAAGCCCCTCCTGCCTCATCCTCTATTTAGCAGTTGTTTCTCTAAACCCAAATATAAGAACTTATGTTTATTCCTATTAAATTTCACCTTGTTAGATTTTCCCTATTCTTGTGATCTTTTTGAATCTCAATTCTAACACTCAACCTGTCTGCTATACTCTCAATTCCATGTCATGCACACCTGTAGTGACTGTTCCCATTATGTCATCACTGACAGAAATTATGAACAGGACAAGATATGATAGGAATCCTGCAGCATATCAGAAATCTGGAAGTTCAGTGATTCCTGAATTTCCCTGTGTACATAAACCATCAAGGGGCTTCTATGCCCCATCTCTAGAAATTCTGATTTAGAAGGTCTGAGACAAGGCCCAGAATCTGTCTTCACCACCTTTCCTCAAGTGAGTTTCAGGTGGTTGATCTGGAAAGCACAGGTGGAGAAACACTGTCTAGTTTGATACCAGTCATTAATCAGCTCCTTTTAGGTATGGCCAGTCAGGTATAATCCACCCAAGTGTCTTTACTTCTAGCTCATGTTTCCTGCCACTTTTGGGAAGTTATCATGAGAAAGAAACCTGGTCAAATGAGGAGCTGAATTCCGGTCACACTGGTGCTACTGTATTCCCCCACTCTACCAGTCCTGCTAGGCTGTAAAAGGAAGAAATGATGAGGGCGTGATTTGTTCTTAGCAACTCTGTTTGGTGTGTTGACAACCAAGTCTTCCTTATCCTCAGTACCCACAACTGACTCATTTAGTTCCTGATCTAGAATCTTGCCAGGGTTTTAGGGTCAAGTTCACCAGTTGGCAGTTTACAGAATCAACTTTCTTCGCCTCTGGAACACTGGAACTGCCCTTAACTGTCTCCAACCATTTGGAAAATCTGTGATCTTCTAAAAGCTCTCAAAGATCATGGACAGATGCAAGTTCTTTCGGAATCCATTCTGGAATGTAATTCACCCAGCCCCAAACACCTGAATGCATTTAGAGACACTTCACTATGTGGAGATTTCATTCTCCCTTACCAATGATCATTCTACCCATTTCAATTTGAAGATTATTTTCCTTGACAGAAAGGACAGAAGCAAAATAGGATTTTCAGAGTTCTGCTTTCTCTATATCATCCATCAGCAATATACCATCAGTTCCAAATAGCATATCCATCCCCTTTTCATGCTCTAAACATAACTTTAAGTACCCCAAGTCTTCTTTAGCAATTCTTGCAAGCCTCAACTCATTAGAGATTTTATTTTCCAACTGCTTTCTTACAGATCTAAGACTCCTTCTTACATCTGCATCAATTTGACTTCACTTTTCCTGTGTTTTTTTTTTTAAATTGATCTCAGGTTGGCAAAAAATTTGTTAACTGCTGGAGTTGGGTGATATGTACACAGGGGTTCATTAGGCTAGTCTTACTACTTTTGAAATTTTCCAAAATAAAAAGTCAAATAAGGGGCTGGCCTAATGGCATAGTGGTTGGGTTTGTGTGCTTTGCTTGAGCAGCCTGGGGTTCGTGGGCTCAGATCCCACTGTGGACCTATATATGGCTTGTCAAGCCATGCTGTGGTGGCATCCCACATACAAAATAGAAGAGGATTGGCACAGACGTTAGCTCAGGGACAATCTTCCTCAAACAAAAAGAGGAAGACTGGCAACAGATGTTAGCTTAGAGCCAATCTTACACCCGCCCCCACCCCCCCGGCCAAAAAAAAAGTCAAATAAATATACATAAATACAAATGTTTATGTAAATACACAGAGAGACAGAGAGAGAGAGAGAGACAGAGAGCAAGAATTCTCATTTCTTCTTCATTGGGATGTATTTTTTCCCCTAAGCTTTCTTTTATTGGCTGGGATAATTTGGTTTGAATTAAAGTCTGAATTACACTTTCTCTGAACCTCCCAATCCTTTTAATTTATCTTCCAGCCCAGATTCTTATGCCATTTTTATTTGACTGCCTTATATTTGGACTGTTTAAAATCCACCTATCAAAAATCTAGGATTGGGGCCAGCCCTGTGGCCAAGTGGTTAAGTTTGAGTGCTCTGCTTCAGTGGCCCAGGACTTTGCCAGTTCAGATCCTGGGCTAGGACATGGCACTGCTCATCAAGCCATGCTGAGGCAGCATCCCACATGCCACAACTAGGAAGACCCACAACTAAAAATACATAACTGTGTACCGGTGGGCTTTGGGAGAAAAAGGAAAAATAAAATCTCTTAAAAAAAAATCTAGGATATATTCTAATTATGTCTGTTTCTCCCCTCCTATAAGGAATAAAAATTTTAAAATGTTAAATTTTCATTTAGGACTAGATTAGTTCCCCCATTATCCTTGAGGACAGTGGTCCTCAAAGTGCAGTCCTTGCACCAATAGCACCAACAGCACCTTTGAGCTTGGAAACGAAAATTCATGGGTACCACCAGACCTACTATATCAGAATCTCTGGGGATGGGGCCTGGGAAACTTTTGAAAAGGGTCCTACGAATATTAAAGTTTGAGAATCACTACTCTAGAAGAAACTGTTTCAATCCAAAAGTTGTCAGACAATGTGCTTTTAACCAAATGTGAGTTCCATCAAGTACCTAGAGACTGGGAGTCCCTTATACATTAGCTTTTGTGACTATCATGTGTCTGCAACTCATCACCTTTTCCCTTGGTCAAAGGGCATACAGCATACTTCCACTCCTGTATCTATCCCATTTCTCTCTCTTTTTATTCTCTTCTAGATTGTGTTCAGCATCCTTCCACTCTCAGGATCTCAGGTCTCAGTGCAGGTATATAATTTCTTGCCCTATCACACTATTACATCTCTCCTTTTAACAAACCTGAGTCTCATAAAAAAGATTTATTCTTCCATCGTTACATTCAAACAGTAAACCCAAACCCAGTAAGTCACCATGATAATTATGAGATACTTATTACTCTCCTTTATAATCTCAGTTTTATCATTTAAATTTTGTATGCTGTTATAAAGACTTTGGAGCCGCTAAGTACTATGTCCAGCTAGTTTCCATATTGTTATCTTTTGTGAATCCCTGGATAGTGCCTCCATTTATTCTGCTTTCCATGTCCTACTTACTGTCTAACAGGGTTTCATCAGTTAATCTGCTTGTTTTTTCTGTTCTTTAGCAGTATTCAGTTTAAAACTGTCCTGACCACATCAGCTAGTTTCTAGGAAAACACACACAGGAGATGTACTCCATCCCTCTCTCCATATTCTACCAAATTCAGTGGAATATGATGATGATTATACTAGCTGCAAGCTTTTGTTTCTACTCTTTTAAATTAGTGTTTTTATAATGATGATAAATAAAAGTTATAGCTGTAGCCAGAAAGGGATTGGTAGGGCCAAGAGCAAGGAGGAGTTAACACAAATTTAATAGTTTTAATTTTTAAAAAATCCTTTACTTGAGGTCATCCCTTTCCTTGGTTTTTTTGCAAGCAGGAACATAATCAATACTAGCCATGTTGAAACAAATCATTTGCTTTCAAATCAATATATCCGTGATCATAATATTCTTCTTTAGAAGCAGAAAAAAACTGAATCAATCAAAAGCGCTCAGTTGTATATTCTCCTCTGAATTATGAGAGAACTAGCATCAATCAATTTCACATAAATTGATATGCTTATTCTTGGCATAGACAAATAAGTTCTACGTTTTACAAGAGCTAAGTTGAAAAACCACAAAGTAGAAGAAATATGGCTCTAGAGAAGTCACAGAATTTATACTCAAAATGCAAGAATATTCTGAAAACACATAATTTGTTTAAATTAGGATGTGGAACAAGTCAGTTAACTAGTTTGAAAAGCAATTTATATCCAGTCTGGTCTACATAACATATCTCAATTCTAAAGAAGTAATATAAGATGGCAATAAAAGAAAGTAATAAAACATAATAATAAAAGTAAAGCACAAAATGAACCATAAACATAATTTGCTAAAGAAATCTGGGTTGTTAAAGTAGTATACTGCATATGAAACTGCATACTTCTTGAAATAATTATCATTCTTAAGAAATGAACGGGTAAAAATATATTACTCATTAATACAAAGGAAAACAATGAATCACTTAACACACTAAACTCGGGAAATGTACTAATTCCCCAATAATTGAATATTTACATATTTCTGCTAAATAGTTCAGTGGTTAGAATCAGTTACAAAAAATTAGGTAGAGTTTAAGCTGAATAATTCTTTTCAAAAACGCCATCTTCTATTTCTAATATGGAATATAAATACTTCATACGTATTCAACAAATATTGAATTAATATTGTTAAAATAATCACATAATGATAAAAATGGACAAAAATTTTAATGTAAAAATATAAACTTTGAGAAGAAGAGTATGGTGGTAAGATACATAACCACATTTAGAAAATATACTTCTTATTCCTATTTTTGTTACTTAAACACTACAACTTTGTGTGAATAACTTAGCTTGTGGAAGTCTGTTTCTCTCTACCAAAAGTGGACCCTCAAGATGATATCCATGAGAAATGTTTTGACGATTGAATAGAAAATGTCTTTAAGTGTTTACTATAAACTTCAGTATATCATCATCGTCCCTTTTATTCTTCCATTTGGTCACTTATCTTGTCATCAACAGAGACAGCACCTGAAATCATTCTACTCTTTTTCACCTCCCAGCTCTTCTTTACATTCTACCTAGCTTAAACAAGTCTTAAATCAATCTTCAGTCTTATGGGGGCTAATAAATATGCTCACCCAAAGAAAGTAATGGTATAGAATGTAATGTTCTGGCGATGCTTTGGGATTCTTGGGGGGAAAGACACTTCATAAATATAAATATGTATGTTTAGAACTCACTGTAGTTTAAGATTACACAGGTCATTCTCCCTATACTTCATTTAACAGTATTAACAAAGATAGTTTTACGTTTTTATGTCAGTTTTGACACACAAGAATGTTACAGTAATGACTATTTTTTTTCCATTTAACAAAGGAAAAAAGTTAAAATAAACATGAGGCTATTTATCTCCCCTTTTCCATTGACTAGAAGAGGTGCCACCTTTTTATATTTTACTCCGGAAAAATAACAAGGTTCATCCTAACTGAAATGACCCCATCCTAGGATCATTATAAAATGCACACATCTGCCCCAGAAGGTCTCTGGAGTCCTGATCAAATCTCTTTCTCTGACCAACATGTCTCATACAGAGCTAACACTCAATGAATGTCTGCTATTGAATGAGGACCTTTAAAAAAGATGGCAGTCCTGTAAGAATAAATTAATTAAACCAATAATGCTTTTTTTTCATTCATTCACTCAACATTATTAAGCAGCTATAATAATGTAATGCTTTCAACATTCAACAAGTACACAAAACGTGAAAAATACAACAGGGTAAGGAATATTTCTCCATCTACATTTTTTGGAGAAATTTCTAGCATGCATTTCACATATAGTTGTATGCCTGTAATGACCTTACCTCTCTTACAGATAGCTGTGGTGGGAAGGAGACTGAAAATACCAAGTTGGTAAATTCAAACCCAGAGGCCTCAACCTTTTGGCACACCTAAAAAAGTATTACACGAAAAGTATTATATAAATTCCCAGGAATTGACGAAAGTTTTACACTAATCTTCATAACATGAATTTTTGGTGCAAGAGATGACACCGAAAAACTTCTAAACTTTCACCTTTGAGCAGGGAACTCTCACAAACCCTGAAATCAAATATTTGCTAATTAGACCCTAAAGACTGATATCACAAGGTACCAAAACAGCAAGGACTTACCTGCAGAACAATCTGTTGAAGGTCAAAAGAGTTTTCTATCAGGTTATCTCATAATTTACACAAGATTTGAAACAAAGTCAAGCCAAATATGGTGCACTTGACAGTTTGAAACCAAAGGTCATCTTATGTTCAATCATGTACCTTCTACAAGGCTGTAAGACTTATCTATTCTAGACACTAATAGGCATGACTAAGAAAGAAGTTTTCTCTAACTCCTTAGTTATGTTAAAGAGCAAAGGGAAAACTGCTATATTTTTCTCCAATGGAACAGCACTCATGACTGAAATACATGGATATATATTTCACTAATTTTCAGCTATCATGTTGATAAAAAGTTAATTTGAGAAGAGCAGGCTTTTGTTTTTTAAGAAAATTAACAAAATGTTTTAATGATTCATTGGTATGAAATAAGTTGAAATGAACGGCATTGTTCCTTTAGGTACAAGAATTCTAGGCCTTATGACTGAAAATCTCTACATAATTGCACATATAATAAAAACAGATTATTTACCTTCTTAATGAACTCTTTTTCACAGAATTCTTGAAGAATCCCTAGGCATACATTGCATATATTTAAGTTTGAGTTGACGCTTCCGTCTTCAATAACGGAGACACTTCCCTCACCATTTTGACTCAGATTATCATTCCCATCAATCCCATCTTCTAGGTCTTGCAGTCGAATTTTCTTGAGAGGTGGGTTTGGAACTTCCAAAATTAATTCATCTTTTTCAGTTTCCAGAAATTTCTGTAGTTCATTGAGTAGCTCCTGGAAAGTTAGTTTAAAAGAAAATAGTAGTAACACTTTGATGATGCTCTTAAGGGTAAAATGAAGCATGAAAATAGGAGTAAAAACTATGATACGTAGGAGACTTATACAATGTTGATTTATATCAATTCTGTAGCAATCAATTAACTTTATTAGCCAACAGTGGCTTTCTAGGGAATTTAAAAGAGAATTAGCTAACTCCTATAATATATGTGTGAATATTTTTTTCAAAAGAGTTTCACATATTAGTGAAACTGAAGTCCTAAATCTGAGGCATAGAGGCTCTATTAACAAATTTATTAATTTGGTTTGTATTTCTGTTGTGAGGGTCATTCACTCGCTAATTTCAGTTAAAAAAAAAACCACTTCAATTCTAATTATTAAAAAATAGAAATACAAAATGAATTTCCATCCTTGTTATGTTATTTAATAATCTCACAATCACTAAAACCTCACATGTGCAATATTTATTATGAAATCTGAAAAATTAGACAGAGATTCGAAATCTATTAAGTAAGAATAATTTCAAAGTAATTTACTAAACAAAGCTAAACAGATGCTGGCAATGCTGAAATTTGACACCATAATTACATACCACTTATATACACTAATTGAAAGAAGCCCTCTACTACTTACATATGTATGTGTACATACATGTATATATATGAATAGAACAGATCAAAATTTAAGTACATTTACCAAAAAAATTGTCTTCAAATATTTTCATGTTTATTTACATAAAATGATACAAATAAAAGTTGGTAACACTAAGCCTCTTAACATAATACATATTTTAAATCTTACAACATATGTGTAGAATAATAGATTATCATGTGTCTGAAAAAAAATGTGTAAGGGGAGTTACACAAAACCAGTCATTACTTCATAGTCTTAGTGTGTAAAAATGAATATACACATAGATACTAATCATCATAACATATGTACCATTTCCAGTTTTCAAAGTGTTTTCACATACTTTATTAGATTTTGTCCCTTAAAATCCTGTGAGGTGGATGTTATCATCACTCCCATTTACAGAGGAAAGTGGTGGAACTGGGATTCAAATCCATGTCTTCTAGCTCCAAATTCTAGGCTTTGGATTCATACAGACAGTTCATATCCTAGCTTGCTCACTTAATAGCTGTGTAACTTTGGGCAGGTTGCTTAACCTCTCTGTGCCTCAGTTTCTTCATCTGAAAATAGAGACATAGTATGTACTTACCTAGTAGGTTATTAGGATTATATGAGAGCTTGACATATAATAATCCTGTATGAATACTGGATCTCATTATTATTTCTAAAATAATAGGAAAAACTAATACAAGGGAAAAATGACTGCTATTACTAACTTCCAAGCAATTTTTAAAAATTATAGGGAACTGAGTGTGTGTGTACATACTGTTTATATAGGTATATATTTACATATATATATATAATCACTATCTGCCTCTGAAAAGAAGATCACTATTAGAATCAAATTTATCTCACAAAATATGTTATATATTTTGTGAAAGTATTCTATTAAATGTCAAAGCTCTCTGTATATTACCATAAATGTCAAAGATCTATGTATATTACTTTTGTTGTTATTAATAGCAGTAAATAATGATGATGATAAGCATTTACTCTAGAGGGTTGCAAATTCCTATTTATAAGTACAAATGGTAATATAGAAAACAGAAAAAGAAAAAGGGCTCCCAAATCCACAATGCTTTTACTTAATAGAAGATCTCAGGACTATCACTCCCTCCTGTTACATCTTAGAAATGTCTGGCAAGAAGGACTATTTTGTGATATTCTAGATACTCTTTAGGAGAAGTCTATGCAAACATTAAATGCACCGAGAAACTGCTCCACAAATATCCCACTACATTAAATGTTAGATATAATCACTTAAGAAGGAACTTACATTTTTATAGTAATGGAAATTCCAAAATTACCATTATCAGCAATTGTTTTACTATATATACATGTTTTTTAATTTCATGAAGAGGTAGGGATAAACACTTGCCTTCAAACGGACAGGTATTCATTTAAAAATAGAGAAACTTTCTTAACTCAAAAAAAAAAGAAAATACCTTGTAGGGAAGTTTGTAAGGGGCATGAAAATCCACACCACAGAATCTGAAGATACATCTTGGACAGGTACCAGTACTGAGCAACAACTGGGCCACATGCTTGTTTTCCTCAGTCAGTGGAAACATATTGAAGAATTATAACTAGAAAAAAAGAAAAAGTAAAACTAATAAGCATCTTTTGTGTTTGACTTTCATAACTATGTCATCAGCTTTAGGGATAAAAACTAGTTTTCATTTGAAAAATACTATTTCATACTCTCCAATAATGTCCCTTTGATTACACGCATATTAAAACATAAATTTGCAGGAAATTTATCAGATGGATCAGGTAAAAGTGTCTAATTGTCAAGGAACTTAGTTTAGCATTCCAGATTATGATAAAGTGTATCAACATAACTCAATCAATCAAAAGAAATAAAAATAAAAATAATCAAGAATGGTTGTCTCTGAGGAGGCTAACGAAAGCAAGTACACAGAGTGAAATTTTGCTTTTCATTTTGTACCATTCAGTACTGTTTGAGAACAGAGTCGAAAATTCAGTAAACTTTTCCTGTTAGAAATTAAAAGGGTTTACTAGAAAAAGGTAATCAGATCAGTCTATATTATACTTGACTAAACTTAATGATAGTTAAGCAGTCAAGTATTTAAAACAAATTGATCAGTAGATCCAAAAACATCAATTTTAGTTTGACGAAATAACTAAATGACAACCAACTACCAGCATAATGAGAAAAATCTGTTCCTTTCATGCACAAGTAAAACCTCCCACACAAATAAATTAAATGAAAATATTTGAGTACTTACTGTCTAAAACAAGGTGCTACTCTTTGCAATTTGAATAAACTCATTTAGAAACATAATATACAGAGAATGGGGTAAAATCCAATATAATTCTCTTTTACCAGGAAGGAGGGATGGGGCAAAAATAGATATTCTTCTGACCAATGAATCAACTAACATTACTCTAAAATGAAGAACTATTGATATTTTATAAAACAATGATTGCATGACAATGTTGTGGCATGGTATAACCGTTGTCACGCAGATAAAAGACAGTGGCACGTTTTAATGTGTGCAGTTTCATAATTCAAATGAATTGCTTCAAATTTGTGGGAGAGTGAAGCTGTTATCAACTGCTTACTATGAAGATGTGATTCTTAGAATTAGTTTGTGTTTTCCAACCTTTTAAAACCCAATACTTACTCGTAAGCTTCTAAATGTTTGTGGCCACTTATCAAGAGTAGATCCTTGACACAAAATAATGAGGCAGACGGGTATACAGTTCTACAGAACTCTTCACCATAAAAATCAGTTCAGCAGCCAGGACTAAACAAAACAGATTGCCTCTGGTTGGGTTCTAATTCAGGTGAATATGTGAGTTGGCAGGAAGAGAAAGAGAAGAAAATCAGGCTTGTCTGGACACACCAGAAAGAAGTTTCAGACACCTGGATTGGGAAACACTGATTTAGGGTTCCCTAAGTAAATCTGAGCTCTAGGGCATTTTTATGCAAATGTACAGAATATGTGGAGAATACCCTCTACATAATGAAGCTCTGTGCAGTCATTATTATCTACAAGTGATCTGAATCCCTTCCCCCAGCCCATTTAATCTGCTAGTTTGACGGTGAGAAGCGGTTGGAATTCTGTGAAGGCCTGATTATAAGCATTTAAAGCATATCCCTGATTGCACTTCCCTCACAAATAAACTGTTTCTGTCTCACCCTTCAAGTTATCTTTTCTCCTCCTTTCTATCAGTTAGAAGTGAATTAAACGAAGTTAAGAATTTCATTTAATTCAGAATTAACCTTTAACTCAGAAAAAGAAACAAACCCTCCTGTCTAACAACTAAGTGATGAGTATGTGCCTAAGAAGGACACTTTGTATCAAAGACTTCCCTGGGATTTAAGTTAATAGTTTCATTAAAATGTATGCTTTCTTCGCTTTGGCTTAAGCATTGAAAGTTTATCTCCCCAGTAGGTTCACTAGAATAAAGGTATCAGGCAACAATCTAGCGACTTCTCAAGCACCTTAACATTAAAGGAGGAAATACTTATGCCTTAAATTTGGTTGTTTCATCTTGATGTACACCACTGAAATAACAGGATTGCATAAGACATCAGAAACCAGTTGTTCCATAGGAGATTCATTATCTTTGAAAGGAAGCTCTGAGAAATGCATCCCATACTGTAAGATTTTCATTGTTGGTTGCCTTTGTTAAGATTTTTGCTTTTCGTTTACGTGTTCGTTTAACAGAAAGAGCTGGAACAAGTCATTGGAACAGAACCTCCTCCCAAGTGTCAGGATCCCTACAGGGATCGAGTGCCCTCTCTCGAGTGATAACTGGCTCAGTCTCTGGTTTACTAGAGGAGAGGACAGACTTTCTCTTTACCTCTCGGACGATTACAGAAACCATTCACTGCAAACAGGGAAGGAGCAGGGAATGTGAAAAACCACCAAAACGACCAGATTGAGTCTCACAACCTGTGATTTTTAAAACTCATTTCCACAGAGAAGGGTGTCATTCATCTCGTGGGGGTGGGGGTGGGGTCTGGATCTCCAAAGAAGGTGCTGACAACTTCACAGCGCTACCGATACACTCAGCTGTGGAATCTACTCTAGACTCTTGGAAATTCATCCAAGGTCTAAGCTCGAGTTTCCCCTTTGGCCAAGCAAGCCCTTCCCCCCTTCCGTCAGGTCCAAGAAACTTCCCACTCACCCCTCCTTGCTAACAAAGACGCTCCAGCTGGAAGGAAACGACCCCCTCCATCCCCAACTCTCCAGTACCCAGTCCGCACCCCCTGACCTCAGACCTCCCTGCCTCACCTTCTCCCAAGACGTCGGAGCCTGAGATTTAACCCCTTGCAGCCCTAAGAGGGAAAGGGGAAGACTAAAGACAACGCACCTATTGCGTCTAGCAATTCTGTTCCCCGAGGAAACGAGAGCTTTATAACGAAAGTACCAGCCCCTCTCGCGAGGACTGAGTGAACTCTCCCCTGCTTATTTGTAGGGAAATCAGTAAAACTGCTTAGGATGCCGCCACACACCCCACCTCCCCGGAGAGTGTAGGACAGCTAGGGACGGAGCTCCTGGCCTGAATTGCACTAGTCCTGGAGAAGCCTCCTAGAGACTCCTACGTCTAGGACATTGTAGCCGCTGCCAGAAATATCGATGAGACCTTACCCTCAGGTTTAGAATGCAAATTCTTTCTAGGGCAAATGAAAAAGAGCGTTTCTCGCTCTTGGATTAGTAGTATCCTCACGTCCTCTGGCCCAGCTGGCAAAACACAACAAGCTCCGTTCTGACTGCAGGGGTGGACGGGGTGGAGGGCTCGGTGTTCTGCCCGTTGTGCCTGGCGCGTGAGGTCCTGGTGAACCCCGGCCTGGAGAGCCCCGGCGCCGAGCAGGAGCCGAGCGGAGGCGGAGGAGATGGCATCCCAGCCGCCGCCGCCCCCGAAACCCTGGGAGACCCGCCGAATTCCGGGGGCTGGTCCGGGACCAGGACCCGGCCCCACTTTCCAGTGAGTAGGGGATTCTTCAGGCCGCGAGTTTGGTGGGCCGGAGCGGGGACTTGGCAGGAGGCGGTTGAGGCCGTTGTTGGCGTGAGTGGTCCCCTCCCCCTCTCAGCCAGCCCCCAAGCTTGAGGGGTCCCAGTGGGGCCGGGGCGTCTGTGCGGGAGTGTAGCTGTCGGACAGCTGTTTCTGAGCCGGCGGGTCTGGGTAGCGACGTTCGCCAGGGGGCTCTTGAGCGCCTCTCTGGGTCGCGGTGCTTGGAAGAAAGGGGGCGGCTTCCTGCCCCTTTGCGTTTGCGGGCCACCTTGAGAGAACCGCTTGAGCCCCGTCAGAGCGTCAGACTTAGAGTCTCGAGCAGATGAGAGTGGCATTTGCCCAGCCACGGCTCTGTAGGGAGCAAAGTCTCTCGTGAGAGCTTTTAACAACTTCTTCAGAAGTTGATGAAAGCCCAGAAGGTCGGTTTGACGCAACTGGAATCCAAGCCTATAGACTTCGCGTTCTTTTCCAGCATAACTCAGCAATGTTTTGGATAGAGATTTAGAGAAGCAACTTTAAAGCCAGAGTTCTAAATCTGAGGCCTGTGGATGGCCTTCGTGTGCCAAATAGTGTGTGATTTTTCTAAGGCCTGTGGTTTTTTTGTTTTTAATCAGTATTAAATCGAGCTTCAACTCAAAAGAGGTTAAAATAGGGTGAAAGAAGAGTTTCACAGCCTTGTGTCCGGTGTGGGGTAGCTCTGGACGTCTTAATTCAGATGGTGAGATTCAGCTGTCAGATCACCTACTACGGTAGGTTTACCTAACATAGGAACATCCTGAACATTCTGGAATGTGTTTCTGCTATGTTCTGAAATCTTGTAATCTTGTATTTAAGCGCGAAGATGCTTGAACACAATAGCAACTTAATTTAGTAATGATAGTTACATAAAAAATAATAAGCTTTAATTATGCTGTTAAGTTGGAGTGACACTTTCTGCTACCTTTTTTATGAGTGGTTTGACTTTTTAAAAAAATTTGCACTGCTCTTTCGAAGACAGAAGTTTTATTCTTGCATCTGTTAAAGTTCTGCTATGTAAAATTACTTTTTTTTCTTTTTTTTTCTTTTTTGAGGAAGATTAGCCCTGAGCTAACATGTGCTGCCAATCCTCCTCTTTTTGCTGAGGAAGACGGGTCCTGAGCTAACATCCGTGCCCATCTTCCTCTACTTTATATGTGGGACGCCTGCCACAGCATGGCTTGCCAAACGGTGCCATGTCTGCCCCCAGGATCCGAAGCGTGGAACCCTGGGCCGCCGAAGCACAACGTGTGAACTTAATCGCTGCGCTGGGCCAGCCCCTAAAATTACTTTTTTTCGTTGTGAATTATTTTAAACATGTAAAGACCGGTACAAGTAAGATAATAAATACTTGTGTATTCACTCTTAGCTTTAAGAAATAACATTTTGTCAAGTTTGCCTCAGGTTTTTTTAAAAATAAAAATTAGACAGTTAAACCCTTCCATTCTTTCGTGGGGTAACTGCTGTCCCTATTGGTGTTTAGTGTACCCAATTTTTCAAACTTTTTTTTTTAATTGAGGTAACATTGGTTTATAAGTTTGTGTAAGTTTCAGGTATATATCATTACATTTTGATTTCTGTGTAGACTACATTGTGTTCACAGCACACGTGTGCCCTTTTACTCCTTTCTCTCTCCGCTCACCCCCCTTCTCCTCTGATAACCAGCAATCTAGTCTCTGTGTCTATATGTTTGTCTGTGGTGGTGGTTATCTTCCACATAAGGGAAATCATTCGATATCCGGCTTTCTCTGTCTGTCTTGTTTTGCTTAGCATAATGCCCTCAAGGTCCATCCATATTGTTGCACGTTGTAAGATTTCGTCCTTTTTATGGCTGAATAGTATTCCATTGTATTTATATATCACATCTTTATCCATTCATCCGTTGATAGGCACTTGGGTTGTTTCCAAGCCTTGGCTATTGTGAATAATGCTGCAATGAACATAGGTGTGCATATATCTTTTCAAATTAGTGTTTTCATGTTCTTTGGGTAAATATGCAGAAGTGGCACAGCTGGATCATATGGTAGTTCTAGTCTTAATTTTTTGAGGAATCTCCATCCTGTTTTTCATAGTGGCTGCACCAGTTTGCACTCCCAGCAGTGTTTGAGAGTTCCCTTTTCTCAGCATCCTCTCCAACACTTATTTCCTTTCTTGTTAATTATAGCCATTCTGACAGGCGTGAGGTGATATCTCATTGTAGTTTTGATTTGCATTTCCCTGATGGTTAATGGTGTTTGAACATCCTTTAAGGTGCCTGTTGGCAGTTTTATATCTTTTTTGGAAAAATATCTGTTCAGATTCTCTGCCCATTTTTTAGTGGGTTGTTTGTTTTTGTCCTTGAATTGTGTGAGTTCTTTATATATTTTGGATATTAACCTCTTATCAGATACATGATTTGCAAATATCTTCTCCCAGTTGTTAGGTTGTCTTTTTGTTTTGTTGATGATTTCTTTTGCTGTGCAGAAGCTTTTTAGTTTGATGTAGTCCCATTTGTTTATTTTTTCTTTTGTTTCCCTTGCCTGAGAAGACATGATATTCAAAAAGATACTGCTCAGGCTGATGTCAAAGAGAATACTACCTGTTTTCTTATAGGAGTTTTATGGTTTCAGGTCTTACATTCAAGTCTTTAATCCATTTTGAATTAATTTTTGTGTCTGATATAAGATAATGGTCTACTTTCGTTTTTTTGCATGTGGCTTTCTAGTTTTCCCAGCACCATTTATTGAAGAGACTTTCCCTTCTCCATTATATGTTCTTGGCTCCTTTGTCAAAAATTAGCTGTCCATAGATGTGTGGTTTTATTTCCGGGCTCTCAATTCTGTTTCATTACCTCTGTGTCTGTTTTTGTACCAGTACCATGCTGTTTTGATTACTATAGCTTGGTAGTATATTTTGTAATCAAGGAGTGTGATACCTCCAGCTTTGTTGTTTTTTCTTAGGCTGGCTTTGGCTATTTGGGGATTTCTGTTGTTCCATATAAATTTTAGGATTCTTTGTTCTATTTTTGTGAAAAATGTCGTTGGGACTTTGATAGGGATTGCATTGAATCTGTAGATCATTTTAGGAAGTATGGACATTTTAACTATGTTAATTCTTCCAATCCATGAACACGGAGTATCTTTCCATTTCTTTATGTCTTCTTCAATTTCTTTGAACAATATTTTATAGTTTTCAGTGTACAGGTCCTTCACCTCTATGGTTAAATTTATTCCTAGGTATTTTATTCTTTTTGTTTCGTTTGTAAATGGGATTGTATTCTTGATTTCTCTTTCTGCTATTTTGTTGTTCACATATACAAACATAACTGATATTTGTTGATTTTGTACACTGCATCTTTACTATATTTGTTTCTAATAGTTTTTTGGTGAATTCTTCAGGGTTTTCTATATATAAAATCATGTCATCTGCAAGTAGTGACAGTTTTACTTCTTTCTTTCCAATTTGGATCCCTTTTCTTTTTCTTGCCTGATTGCCCTGGCTAGGACTTCCAATATTAAGTTAAATAAGAGTGGTGAAAGTGGACATCATTGTCTTGTTCCTGTTCTTAGAGGGATAGCTTTCAGTTTTTCACCATTGAGTATGATGTTAGCTGTGGATTTGTCATATATGACCTTTATTATGTTGAGGTACTTTCCTTCTATATCCATTTTATTCTGAGTTTTTATCATAAATGGATGCTGTATCTTGTCAAATGCTTTCTCTGCATCTATTGAGATGATTGTGTGATTTTTATTTTTCATTTTGTTAATGTGGTGTATCATGTTGATTGATTTGAGGATGTTGAACCATTCCTGGAATAAATCCCACTTGATCATGGTGTATGATCCTTTTAATGTATTCTTGTATTCAACTTGCTGATATTTTGTTGAGGATTTTTGCATCGATATTCATGAGTGACATTGTGCTATAATTTTCTTTTTTTGTGTTGTCCTTGTCTCGTTTTGGTATCAGGATAGTGTTGGCCTTGTAGAATGACTTAGAAAGCATTCCCTCCTCTTCAATTTTTTGAAAGAGTTTGAGAAGGATAGGTATTGTCTTCTTTGAATGTTTGGTAGAATTCACCAGAGAAGTCATCTTGTCTTGGACTTTTATTTTTAGGGAGGTTTTTGATTACTATTTCGATATCCTTACTGATGATTGGTCTATTGAAGTTCTCTATTTCTTCTTGATTCAATTTTGGGAGGTTGTATGGTTCTAAGAATTTATCCCTTTCTTCTAGATTATCCAATTCGTTGGTATATAGCTTTTCATAGTATTCTGTTATAATCCTTTGTATTGCTGTGGTGTCCATTGTAATTTCTCCTCTTTTGCTTCTGATTTTATTTATTTGAGTCTTCTCTCTTTTTTTCTTGCTGAGTCTAGTTAAAGGTTTGTCAATTTTGTTTATCTTTTCAAAGAACCAGCTCTTAGTTTCATTCATCTTTTCTATTTTTAGTCTCTATTTCAGTTATTTCCACTCTGATTTTTATTGTTTCCTTACACTGATTTTGGGTTTCATTTGTTCTTTTATTTGTTTGCTCTTTTCTCTGTTTTCATACTTTATTTTATAGTTTAGTACTTAGGTTTGTGTGTACATTATATAAATATAAATATTTTTGTTTAGTATGTTTTTACATTAAATAAATATTTTCAAACTATATGTATCATTTTGCAAAATGTGTTTCCACTAAATATTATTTATTTTGACATTCATCTTGTTCATAAATGTAGCTGTAGTTTATTTTAACTACCATAGGATATTATATTATATTAAAGCAAACTATTTGTTTGTTCCGTTGTAGGTATTAGAGTAGTAGTTCTTATGTACTTAAAACTGCTGCAGTGAACATTTTTGTGCCTTTCTCCTTGTGCACATTTCCAAGATGTTTTCTAACATGTTCCTGAGAGTGGAATGGCTTGGTGGAAGGGTATGCTTGTCTTCAAGTACTGACTATTGCCAGGTTACTCCCCAAAGTGCTTGTATACCAGTTTTTACATTTTCGTAGCAAGGTATTCTGTTTCTCTATGATATTCCAACAGTCTGTGTTATGTTTTAGTACTGTGTTTTTCGACCTAATGGGTGTGAAATGGTATTTCATCTTTAATTTTCACTTCTCTGATTAGTAATAAAATTGAGCATATTGTTGAATTATTTGTTAGCCATTTGAGTTTTTCCTGTTGGTCTCTTTTGCCCACTTTTATATTGGTTTTACCTTGGCTTATCAATGTGTAGGAGTACTTTCTTGTTCATACTAATCCTATTTTGTTTGGATGTTTTTAATATCTTCTAGTCTGTGGCTTGTCTTCTTATTTATATTCATGTTCATTTTTGTTGTACAGATACTTTTAATTCTAAGATAGCCAAAATTTTCGTATTTTATTATTTGTACTTTTTGTGTCTTGGTTAAGAAATCCTCTCTACCTCAAATCGGGAAAATTTTTTTCAATGTTTTCTTTTAAATGTTCTGCTTTTCACATTCATATCTATAATCCACCTGGAATGTACTTTATGTACAAATAATCAATGTGAAATAGGGAATCTAGGGAATCATTTTTTTTTTTAACTGGCACCTGAGCTAACGTTTGTTGCTATTCTTCTTTTTTGTTTTTTTCTTCCTTCTTTTTCTCCCCAAAGCTCCCCAGTACATAGTTGTATATTCTAATTGTAGGTCCTTCTGGTTATGGCATGTGGGACACCACCTCAGCATGGCTTGATGAGTGGTGCCATGTCTGCACCCAGGATCTGAGCTGGCGAAACCCTGGGCTGCCAGAGCAGAGTGCGAGAACTTAACCACTTAGTCACGGGGCCAGCCCCAGGAATCTAATTTTTTTTCAACATGCATAACTAATTGTCCAACACCATTTATTGAATAGTCTATTCCATACTAGTTTATAATGTAATCTATATCATATCAAGTTTTCCTAAATGTATGATTCTGTTTTGGGGCCTTTCTTGTATGTTCCGTTGGCCTATTTGTCTGTTCTTATGCTATCACTGCACTGTCTTTATAAAAAATTTTGATATCTGGTATGCTAGGAGCCTCTACATATTGCTGTCTTTCAAAATTTTCTTTGTTACACTTACCCTTTAAAAAAAAGACATACTGGGATTTTATTGGAACTTTTAGTTATAGATCAAGTAAGTCTTTCCATCCGTGAATATTGTGTAAGGTACAATTGGTGAGAATTTTGACCTTTTTTGCCTTAAATAATGTTTTGTAATTGTCTCCATGAAGTTCTTTCCCAGTTTTTCTAATATAATAGATATTATATCTAGCATAATGTCAGACTCTTCATTTGTTCCGATGGATTGGTTGAAATTCTCTTGAGTTCCATGTTGACAATCCTGTCATTTACAAATAAGCCTGTAAAGATAGCCCCCATCCTTGTATTAGTCCTTACTTTCATTGGAATGCTTCTCATGTCTATTAAATATGATGTTTGCTTTTTGCTTTTGGTAAATGTCTTGTCAAACTTCTCTCTACCTTGCTCAGATTTTTATTAAATTTTATGGAGTATTAAATGTTATGAATGACTTTGCTATATCTGTTGAGATCATTACATGTATTTTTCTTTTAATATGAAAATGTGGTTTATTGCATCAGTTAACTTCCTAATGTTGAATCATCTTTGCATTTCTGGATGAACTCTGTTTAATTGTGATTTTATTTTTAATACAATGCTGAATTCTGTTCTCATATTTTAAGATCTTTGTGTATATATCTTAGGTGAAATTGGCCTATAATTTTCTTTCTTTGTATTATATTTTTCTGGCTTTTTATCAAAAGTTTTATAGCTACAGAAATTTTTCTTTTGAGTCTAATTTTTATTCCTTTATGGACAGACTATCTTCTCTTTAGTAGCCGTTAAGATTTTACATGATACCTTGATCCTCTGCAGCTTTATTAGGCTCTTTCCAGGTGTGAATATTCACACACACACACACACACACACACACATGTATAGTTTTTCCTCCTACTCAGTAGCTACAGTGTTCATGCTCAGGAGCTAGTGTTCAATCTGATGATTAATGTCTTTCTTTAATTCGGGAAAATTCTCACCATTTGTATCTTTAAATATTGTTTTGAGCACTATTATTCCCATCTCTTCTGGAACTCCTATGAAATATTATATCAGAAATAGTTTCCACTACAAGTAACAATATCTGGCTTACTGTGCTTTGGACTATAAAGACATTTATTGTTTAGTTGACAAGAAGTCTAGAGATCTGCTAACTCAACATCATCATCAAGGGACCTACATTTTTCCTGGCTTCCTTTTTTTTCTGTCAGCTTTCTAACAGTTTTGGCCATCTCTGTCTTATTCTTGCTCCTTTGAAAGGAATTTTTTTTCCTCTGGCTGCTTTCAAGATTTTCTCTTTGTTTTTAGTTTTCAGCAATTATGCTTTGTTAGGTTTCAATGTGGTTTTCTTAGTATTATTTTGGGTGGGATTCATAGAGATAACTTGAATCTGATTTGATGTCTTTCATTAATTTCCGAGGAGTCTCAGCCATTATCTCTTCAAGTATTATCATTTCTCCCCATCATCTTTTCACTCCTTTGACTCCAATTACGTATTTGCTCTATATTTCACTTTATACCCTGTCTCTTCTGGAATTGTCCCTTGAGAAACATCTCAAAATGGGTTTTTTCTTTCTCCTAACTTTTGACTCCATAATTCCTCAGTGCCTTATTCTCTTGTGCTTTAAACAGATAATTTTATATTTTCTCTAGCTTTTCTAGTTGTCTTTAGTGGGAAGGTTAGTCTGATTACCTAGAATGCCATTTCTTGAAGTAGAATTCCTCAAGTTCTATTTTTCCACTCTCTTCCTTAATGTGCAACAACTAGTTTTCTTCTTGCCTCATAGTTGCGAGGTGTGCTGTTGGGCGTCATGTCTAAGGTTTCTAATGGAATTTTTTCATATTTACATGTTTTTATTTCGTTTAAATTTTTATTTCACAAATATTATTGCTTCATTTATCTCTTTGAGCATTTTAAACATATTTAAAGTCTTTGTTGAGCTGTTACATAAAATTAGTTTTTCTTGAATGAATTTTCATCCTCATTGTTGATTTTTGTTAGCTTGGTTTCCTAGTGTTTTTATTTCTTCGTGTATGGCATTTTTGATATGTTTATTCTGAGTAAGAATTTTTGAGTTCTCTTTTCTCTCCTTTCCCTTTTTCTACATTTACCTCTTTCTGTCTGGTAGCTTACGTGTTGCCTGTACCTGTCTCTCAGCACCCACCCACCATTTAAGAATCAGATATAAAAATGGTGGTTTAGATTTAAGATACCACAGATTAAGTCACTGAGTCAAGTAGTTAACTTGTTTCATTTCCCGGGTTTGAGGCCTTATCAGAATCTTCCCCCATTGTTAGCTCTGTAACTTTCTAAAAATCCTGAACTATTGTCAGCAAATGTTATAATCTCTTTTTAGGAGCCAGGGTGGTGCTTTCCAACCCCCAGTTTCAGGTAATGAAGTAGTTCCATTTGAGTGGAGCACTTTTAGTTCTTGTTATTTCCTAGAAACCTGAGTCCTGGCTGTCACTGCCTAATAACAGACCCAGAATTGAGGAGGCCCTTAGCTTCAGCCTCCTTCATTTTACATTTCCATTTAGTTTCTGTTCCATAAATCTAGATGTGCCTGTTTGTTCTGTTTTATCTATTATTGCTCCTACTTTGGAGCAGTGCTGTTTCATCAAAACCTAAATGTACCACACTATTTGATAATCTTCTGACCTTTTTTATGGTTTTGTTGCCTTTTTATGTGATGTGATACAGTCTGAAGTAAACAACATCACTCATGAATTGTTCTTGCCAAAAATATTAACCCGATTCTAATCAAACCTTTAAATGCAATCTTCAGTTTAACTGAATATATAGAGGATAGAAGTATAAGTTAAACAACATTTCGGGGAAACACAAATCTGGACTGTGGGACATTCTAGAAGAAAACTGGCTGGACTCTTCAGAAAGTCTAGGACATTTAAACAAGTGGGATTGTTTTAGTTTAGAAGAGAGTAAGGACACAAACAATGAAATGCAGTGTGTGAATCTTAATTGAATTTTTGTTAAAAAAAAAACAGCCTAAAAGATATTTTGACCCTTACAACTCAGTGATAAAAAGGCAAATAACTTAATTTTAAAAATGGGCAAAGTATCTGAATAGACATTTCCTGAAAGAAGATCTAAAACTGGCCAGTAAGCACATGAAAAGATACGCAACATCATTAGCATCAAGAAAATGAAAATCAAAACCACAGTGAGATACCACTTCACACCCACTAGAATGGCTATAATAAAAAAGACAGCTAATACCAAGTGTTGACAAAATGTGGAGAATTTGGAACCCTCATACACTGCTGGTAGGAATGTGAAATGGTGCAGTGGCTTTGGAAAATAATCTGGCAGTTTCTCAAAAGGTTAAACAGAGTTGCCATGTGACCCAGCAATTCCACTCCTAGGTTGTATATCCAAGTGATATGAAAACATATGTCCCCACAAAAATTTGTACAAAAATGTTCATAGCAGCGTTAGTCTTAATAGTCAAAAAAATAGAAGCAATCCAAATGTCCATTAATTGATATATGGATAAATATAATTTGGCAATAAAAAGTAACGAAGTACTGATACATGCTACTGTATGGATAAACTTTCAAAACATTACGTTAAGTAAAAGAAGCCAGTCACAAAATACTACATATTGCATGATTCCAAATACAATAGAACTTTATTATTGGCAGATTCTGAATTCTCCTGCTCACTAAAATTTATTTGTAACCCGAAAATCAATACTCGCAGCACTTTCGTGATCGTTCACAGGCTTGCATATTGCAGTGGGAGTTCTGAGTCATCTCTCAGCTGAGGTTGAGCAAAGCAACACTCTGGCTTCTTGGTTCAGCTCTCATACCCTGTAAACAAGTGTCCTTTTCACAATCTATGTAGTGCCACATTTTTCACATTTTTGTTGGTGATTTTGCTGTTTTAAAGTGGCACCTAAGCATAGTGCTAAAGAGCTGTCTAGTGTTCCTAAGCCCAAGAAGGCTGTGATGTGGCTTATGGAGAAAAATACTTGTGTTAGATAAACTTTGTTCAGATGTGAGTTATAGTGCTGTTGGCCATGAGTTTATTGTTCATGAGTCAACAGTGTATATTAAATAAGGTGTCTTTAAACAGAAACATATGTAAAGCAAGTATATGTATTGATCAGTAGACGAAAATTTTGTAAGCAGAGGCTTCAAGGAGGCTAACCCTTTGTTTTCTCCACAAGCAATGATTTGGTGTTTGCTAATTCAGTGTTTGCACTTTATGAAACATAACTATCACAAAAAAAAAGAATGAACTATATAGGAAATGTCCAGAGTAGACAAACCTATAGAGACAGAAAGTAGATTGGTGGTTGCCTGACTGGGGGAGAGCAGGAAATGGGGAGTGACTGCTAATGAATATGGGGTTTCTATTTGGGATGACTAAAATATTCTGGAATTACATATGATGATGGTTGTACACTTCTGTGAATATATGAAAAACCATTGAATTTTACACTAAGTGGGTAAATTTTATGGTCTGGGAATTTTATCTCAATAAAGCTGTTTAAATAAAGACATTTGAGGGTAATGGATATGTTTTGAATATCAATTGGATAAAGATATGGAATTGTTAACTTTCAAAGATGGGAAAATGGTATTACGGTTTTATATGAAATACGTTTATTCTTAGGAAATGCGTGCTGAGGTATTTAGGAATAATTTATCAAGTCTACAAATTAATTTCAGAAGTTTCAAGAATTTTTAAAAGATGAGAGAGAGAAAGCAAATGTGTCAAAATGATAACAGTTGTTGAATCTAGATAGAAGATGTGTAGGTATTCATTGAGGTGTTTTTTTTTTCCTCTTTGAAACTTTTCAAAATAAAAAGTTGGATGGGAGAGACTCTTTGCACATTCAGCACTAAGAATTCATCTTGTGTCCTTTTAAGTCTTGGGCCTGTTTAGTTGTTCTTATTGTGCTGGTTGTAACAGAAAGCAACACTGTACATGGACACTGAAGACACTTGTGTATGCCAGAGAAAGACAGCATTAAAACCAGAGAAGAGTAAGAGGAAAGCTATTTTTTATTACCAAATATTTAAATTTAATTCCCTATAAGTTTTAAAGTAACATACTCATCACGGTTTATGAAACAATATGAGGATATGTAAGGAAAAAATAATCTCTGTTAATAGTCTCTGTGACATATGTGTATTAAATATTCACTAATGAGAGTAGCATAGTGTTTGTATGTACCTATTATATGCTAAGCACCATAGTAGGTGATAGAGAAACAGAGCTCCTTTGAGGAGCTCACCTTGTACAAGAAGAGGCAGATGTGTAAACAAACGTAAGATACTGTACAAAGTATGGACAGAGAGTTGTGGGAAGGACTTCAGATGATGGCAGAATAAGTAATTGGGGGGGGGGAAACCCCTGTTTAGAACAAGTAGAAAGCTAAGCAGAATATAAAACATCTGCTTGAAAGCATTATAGAGCAAATAAGAAGATAAAGATTTATGGAGCCCGGATCCAGGAAAGATGAAAATCCACAAAAGTGAGCATGGCATTTGAAAATACTTTTCCCACAGAAGCTTCTGATGATTCCTGAACAAGCAGCTTAGATGATGAGAAGCTAGTTGAATAGCGCTTTTGACAGACTCTTGGAGCATGGTTAGAATTCAGAGGTCCTCCAAGAGATGGTACTGATAAATTACCCAACCTGTGTTAGGACCCTGAAACGATACATCTAGATAGGATATAAAAGAAGTAGACAGGCCCTTACAGGAACAGAAGCCCAGCTTCAAATCATCTTAGTTCCTGAAAATGGGATATTAGCCCGAGCAGCCTGCCTGAACCAAACTAGAGGATAGTTCAGTAAACAATAACCAAAATGAAACACATCTAGAGGAAGAGAGCATCATCTAGAGTCTCAAATTATTGCTACAAGTCTTATATGTCTGATGAACAAGCGAAATCAAATAGCCAGACCCAGGAGGACATTAGAAAACATAAATGGAAACTAAGTAAAACAACAGATGAAAAAACAGATTCATAGGGACTCTAGATAATGAAATTACCAAAGAGACTTTAAATTAACTATGTTTAATATGTTGAAGGCAATAAAAGAAAAGATAAAGAATTTTGGTAGAGAATTGGAAACTATTAAAAAGAAAAGGAATTTCTAGAAAAAAAAATAACCGAAATTAAGAACTCATTGGGTTTAACAACAGATGCGACACCACTACAGAGAAAACTAGTGACTTAGAGCAGTGCTACTCAAAGTATGTTTTGTAGCTACTAAGAGTCTATGGACTGGCTGCTGTTTTTCATCTATATGTTATTAGCAATCCACAAAAAGACAGTGAAACTTGTACCAGAGTGTAAAGCAACGTGGACACTGAGCACACTATTTAGTTCAACTGGCATTTTCTTGATAGCAAAACTTTGTGAAGAAAGAATTTGTTGATTTACTTTATGGTGCAAGGTCCTTATCTCGTGGTTCATTGACCCTTTGAATAGCAGGGACTTAAAGGATAGTTGGGAAGAAAATATCCAGAATGAAATACAAAGAGACAAAATACAGAAAGGAAAAGAATAGATTTAGGGGATGAAGCAAGGTATAATTTACAAGTAGAAAGATGAATAGTCCTATAACATTAAAGCAGTGCTTCTCAAAATGTTTGTATTGATGGCCAATACTTTTTATAAAACAATAAAAATATCATAGCAGTGTCAAATTACTTAAACAATCTCATTTTCTTTACTTTTCTCTTTATAGTTTGGTACAGATGGTTCATAAACTTAGCACTGATCCACAGACCACAGTTTAAGTAGCATGATAACCAAAGAAATTGAATTCATAATTAAAATCATTCCCAATAAGAGAATTCCAGACCCATATGACTTTACTAGTAAATTTCACAAACTTTTAAGGAAGAAATAATGCCGCAAACTTTTCTAGGGACTAGAAAAGAGAGAAATGCTCTCCAACTCTTTTTAAGAGGCTAGTAAATCCTTGGTATTCAAACCTGTCAAAGACAATACAATAAAAGCAAATTAGGACATTATCACTCATGAACATAGATACAAAAAAGTCTTCAAGAAAATATTGGCAAACCAAATCCAGGAATATATTGTGGCCTACTTGGTTTTACTTGAGGAATGTAGGTTGGCTTTAACATTTACAAATTTATGTAGTTCATCATATTAAGAATATAAAGGAAAAAAATCATATAATCATCTTGATAGATGCCAAGAAATCATTTGATAAAGTTCGACGTTCATTCATGATAAAAAAGTCATAGCAAATAGAGATAGAAATAGAAAAGAAACTACTAAATCTACAGCAAACTTACAGCAAACATAATAATTAATGGTGACATATTGAGAACTTCCCCTTTGAGGTCAGGAATGAGACAAGGATGCCTGCTATCATCACTTCTATTCAAGATTGTACTGCAGGTTCTAGGTGCAATGTCTTAACCAATGCTGTAAGAATTGAAAAGGAAGAAATAAACATACCACTATTCACATACAGTATAACTGTAAATCCTTAAGATTCTAGAAAATCCAAAACAACGTTGCTAGACCTAGATACAAGGACCATATTCAAAAAAGTCAATTA
This sequence comes from Equus caballus, assembly GCF_041296265.1. NCBI lineage: Eukaryota > Metazoa > Chordata > Mammalia > Perissodactyla > Equidae > Equus > Equus caballus. The sequence continues at coordinate 55,855,977 of NC_091698.1, read as the reverse complement.
TTTCTATTTAACGGCAACAAAGTGAAATTTTAGAAAGATACTATTTGCAGTAGCACCAAAACAATCAAATATATAGGAGTAAATCTAAAGAAAGACCTCTATACAGTAAACTATAGAACATTGAGACTCAATAAAGTTATTTTTGAAAACTATTATTGAGAAAAACTTTAAAAGACCTAAATAAACAGAGCATACGTTGTATTCATGGGTTGAAACTCTCAGTCTTATAAAGATGTCAGTTACCTCAAATTAATCTGCAGATTCAATGTAATCTCAAACAGACTCTCAATAGGGTTTTTTTGGGGAGAGGGGTTTGGATCTTCAAGCTCTGATTCTAAAATGTATGTGGAAATTCAAATTAGCCAAGACACTCTCGAAGATGAAGAATGTTGTAGGACGACTTGTTTTATTGGATAATTGGACATATTATAAAAGTATAGTAATTAAGGTGATACCTTTTAGGTGCAAGGATGGACAAATATCTAGTTGTAACTAACCCTGAGAAAATGGACAAGTGTCTTACAAAGAAACCACAGATTGAAGATAATACTAATAATCCTAGCATAAGCAAACAAGAAAATAGCAGAGTTCAGTCAGCTATTTTATCTTAGCCATTTTGTCTTAACACTGAGATTCTAAGCATCTGGGTATTAGAAGCTGTTCCTTACTCTTAACACATCTTCAGTAGAATCTGTTGTAACACTAGATATATAGGAGGTATTTAATAGTTATTTTGAATTGCAGGTATTGTGTGCTGAAGTTACTATTTTGAATCTCTTTTGGTTTTAGATCTGCTGATTTGGGTCCTACTTTATTGACAAGACCTGGACAACCAACGCTTACCAGAGTGCCGCCACCTATTCTTCCAAGGCCATCACAGCAGACAGGAAGCAGCAGTGTGAACACTTTTAGACCTGCTTACAGTTCATTTTCTTCTGGATATGGTGCCTATGGAAATTCATTTTATGGAAGCTATAGCCCTTATAGTTATGGATATAATGGGTTGGGCTATAACCGCCTCCGTTTGGATGATCTTCCACCTAGTAGATTTGTTCAGCAAGCTGAAGAAAGCAGCAGAGGTGCATTTCAGTCCATTGAAAGTATTGTGCATGCATTTGCCTCTGTCAGTATGATGATGGATGCTACCTTTTCAGCTGTCTATAACAGTTTCAGGGCTGTATTGGATGTAGCAAATCACTTTTCCCGATTAAAAATACACTTCACAAAGGTCTTTTCAGCTTTTGCATTAGTTAGGACTATAAGGTATCTTTATAGACGGTTACAGCGAATGATAGGTTTAAGAGGAGGCTCTGAGAATGAGGACTTATGGGCAGAAAGTGAAGGAACTGTGGCTTGCCTTGGTGCCGAGGACAGAGCAGCTAATTCAGCAAAATCTTGGCCAATATTCTTATTCTTTGCTGTAATCCTTGGTGGTCCTTATCTCATCTGGAAACTGCTGTCTACCCACACTGATGAAGTAACAGGTAAGAGTAAGAAAATAGTTTTAAAAAACCATATAACAATCTCAAATTTCAAGAGCAGATTTGTTAAATTAGCATTCTTTATATTTATTTGTATTTAATATTTTGATCCAGATGTATTTTCAGTTAAGAACTTCAAAACTGGAAGAGGAATATGTAACAAAAGCAGGCTTGTTGATTTATTCATTGTTAGTTCCATTTAACAGCATACGTTACCTAACTACTGTTTATACGATACTGAACTTGATGCTGTGGAGAATACAAAGATACATAGGACATGATGCCCCTATCTTTCTAAAACTTACTGCCAGGGAGGTGGGTGAGACACATATACAGGTAATTGTAATGAGACAAAAAGAATGTGATAAGGAGGGGCCAGCCCAGTGGTGCAGCGGTTAAGTTTGCACGTTCCGCTTCTCGGTGGCCCGGGGTTCACCGGTTCGGATCCCGGGTGCGGACATGGCACCGCTTGGCAAAAGCCATGCTGTGGTAGGCGTCCCACGTATAAAGTATAGGAAGATGGGGACGGATGTTAACTCAGGGCCAGTCTTCCTCAGCAAAAAGAGGAGGATTGGCAGTAGTTAGCTCAGGGCTAATCTTCTTCAAAAAAAACAAAAACAAACAAAAGGATGTGATAAGGAATGTGATAGTTGGGGAGAGAGGGACATAAGGCTTATTGAGCCTTTTTTATATGCAAGACACTGTACTACATATTTTGTTTTTTATCTCATTTAATTCTTACAACAACCCTAAGAGATAGGAATTTTCCTTCATCCTTGTTTTACAAGCGACAATCTGAGGTTCAGAGAAGTCATTTGCCCAAGATCATATCTTTAATAAGGCAGAACTAGAAACAAAACCAGGCCTGTTTGCCTGTTAAGCCCCTATTCTATCAACTGGTACAGAGTGCTGTCTCAATTTAGAAAAGTGAAGCTAATGTTTTTTGGCTACTGGCATCCAGGAAGAAGTGGCATCTAGGTTAGATTTGTGAAGGATAGGTAACATTTCATCAGTTAGGTGGGGGAAGAAAAAGATTGTCAGCTTGAACAGAAGTACATAGGCAGGAACTATGAGATTTGTTTAACAGATGTCCTATAGTGTTGAATAGAAGGATTATAAGAAATAAAGCTGAGAAGTTAGGTTGGAAGCTAATAGTGGAAGATCTTAATTTCCGTGGCAAGACTTCATCTTCATTTAGTAAGGAAAGGGTGATGTTTTGTTTATTTTTGTTGTTTGTTTTTAATTTATTTTTAAGCAGACTTGTGACATACATATAAACAGTGCCCTAAAGAGGTCAGTCTAAAGTGCTTAAGATAGGTCAGTGAAAGTTAAAACAGGTTGAAATTGGATGGTAAGATTCATAAAGAATTTTGGGTTGTATTTACCTTTGAATTCCCAAAGCTAACAACCTGCTCGGCACATAGAAGGTGTTTAGTAAATATTTATTAATTGGGGGATATCAATTATGATGCTTTTGCATTTGACTGAATGAGAGATAATGAAGGCCTGAACTAGGGTGTGTGAAAAGCAGGATAGATACAAGAGATTTAGTTATTAGCAAGATGTGGTGCACAGAGGGAAAGGAGGAATCAAAATGCCCTTCACCTTTAAATTTGAGTTATTAGAGGGATAATGCTTTATTTATTAATTCAGTAAATACTTGTTGAGTGCCTACTACATGCCAGACACAATTGTAGAAGCTAGGGATGTAGCGTGAATAAAACAGATTGAAAAATTCCTGCCCTTGTGACTATCAAGTGGTGCGAGACAGCAATAAACAAGTCAAATATATAGTAAGTCAGAAGGTAGTAAGTGCCATAGGAAAAAAAAATAAAGCACAGAAGAGTATTGCGGAGTGCCAGGGTTAGAAAGTGGGGTTACAGAGCTACACATAGTCAGGGAAGGCCTCCCTGAAGGATGTAAGGGAGTAAGCCTGTAGCTGTTTGAAGGAAGTTGTTTGAGGCGTAAGGAACAGCCAAAGTATTTAAGTGGCAACATACCTGACATGTCATGTGAACAGCAAGGACGCCAGTGTGAATGGAACAAAGTGAGAGTAGCAGGAGATGAAGAAGGGAAGAGTACGGTGAGTAGATGGTATAAGCCTTGTAGACATTTCTAAGAACTTTGGCCTTTATTCTGAAATGGGAAGCTATGGCAGAATTTTGAGCAAAGGAGTGATAGAATCTGACTTAGGTTTTAAAAGGAACACCTTTTTGCTAAGAACACTCTTTAGGTAGAGCTAGGGCAGAAGAGACCAATCTAGAGTCAAGAGGCCATTATAGTAATTCCAAGTGAGAGATGATGGTGGCTTGGCTCGTGGTGGCAGTGATGCAGGTTCTGAGATGGGGTCACATTCTGGGTATGTATTTGAAAGTAAAACCGATAAAACAAATATAAGGAAATCACGTGGAACAACTGGCTTGTGAGCGATTATTGTTACTTTGGTTAGAGTTCTATTGAGTTCAGTGTGCCAGTGGGACATCCAAGTGGAACTTGAGTAAGTTTCAGAGAGCAGTCTAAAAGGCAGGAAAGGATCTCAGGAAAGAGGTGAAAAATGAAAGATTTAAGAGTCAGCCACTAGAAGTTATAGTTGAAATAGTATAAGTGGATAATATTACTGTGGTAGAGAGAAAACAAGAGAGAATAAGATGGAAATCAGGAGGAATGGAAGTAGAACTGTGTTTGAACTATGTTATTCCTGTATTCTAGAAGCAGAGATGAAAGGAGGAAGTTTCAAGAAGGGAACGTTTCATGGTGTCAGTTGCTTCAATAAGATAAGATCAAGAACTGAGAAAAGATTAGATTTGGCAATTGGAGCTCATCAGCTCCAGTGAGTAGTTTTAGTAAAGTGGAGGAGACAGAATTATGGAGAGGGATAAGCAGTAAATAAAGTCAGAAGATGTGAAAAAAGAAAAGATTGGCAACGAATAGAAGAAGAGAAAAAAAGAATAGCCTAATTTGGTAAGAGCAAGCTGATGTGGTTGTTTTCTGTTTTGCTTTGTCTTTTAAGAAGTGAGGAGATCTGGGAATATATTTAGGCTGAAAGAAAGTTGTCAGTAGAGAAGGAGCAATTTAGATAAGGGAGAGACATAGAGGGGTCAAATGAAGAAGCCTTCTATAAGATATAGGAGATGTGATCCAAGGAACCAGATAAAAAGGAGGTCCAGTTTTTTGTCCGAGGCAAAAGAGGGAGAAATGGGTAATGATACAGAGAGATTTTTGAGGAGAAGTGATATTGAGGAAGCCTAAGCCCTATGACTTCTTAGCTGCTTAGAGCAGGGGTCAGTAAACTGTGGCCCTTTGGCAAAACCTGGCTTGCTCCTGTTTTTATACAACCCATAGCTAAGGATGATTTTTTACATTTTTCAATAGCTGGAAAAAATTAAAAGAATATTATTTGTGTCATGAAAATTATATGAAATTCAAATATCAGTGTCCATTAGTAAAGTTTTATTAGAACTCAGCCAGACTCATTTGTGTATGTATTGTTACAGCTGCTTTTGTGCTACAAGAGCAGAATTGAATAGTTCGCAACAAACTCTCATTGCTTCGCACTTGGTCCACACACTACAAATCTCAGTAATAGTTATAACTTGACAGCATGTTGAGTACCACATGTATGGTTATACTACGATCTTTATTATGAGTGCATACATGCCACACAAGAAAAGAAGAGCAAAATGGACTTTGAATGTCACACTTTTAAGGCACAGTATAGTTTGGATTTTTTTGTTATTGAATTAGGTGGTAATGCATTGCATTTATTGTGTAGTGACACCATAGCTATGTTAAATGGATACAATATACATCAACATTACCAGACTGAGTACACATCACAGCATTCCCAACTCACAGGAAATCAACTGTCAGAAAAATCAGAAAATTTAAAATGGAATATCTCATCACAGTAGAGTTTCCTCACCAAAAAAAAAGGAAAGAAAAAAAAAAAAAGGCCTGCAACCAAAATAAGTTTCTGAGAGACTCATTTGTCAGATAAGTAAGGAAATCTGTTTACTGATGGTGATTGCAACAGCCAAAGAAATGTGTCCAGAGAAAGTAAACTAGTTTAAGACTATTAGCCTTTCAGTGATAGCAGTTTCTTGAAGAGTTGACGGAATTTTGAACAAGATCAACAGTCAATTTAAAACAAGGCAAATGATTTTGAATGGATTCCTGTGGCTCATCATGACCCAACAGATATTATAGATACTGCTCAGTTGTTTATTGGAGGAGTCAGTGTTCCATTTTAAGTGACTGAAGAATTGGCCTCTATGAATAGTCTGCATGGAACAACTACAGACAAGAATATTTTCAAAGAAGTTTAAAAAAAAAACAGTAATTCAACACATCCTGAAGTGGAATCTGCTAAGATGTGTTGCCACTGATGGTGGTGAAAATATGTATCGAGCAGAAAAATGTTCAGTTGGGCAAAATTTACAGAGTTTGTGAAAATATAAAGTTTTTAAAAGTCTATGGTTATTCATTGTATTACTGATCAGGTACATTGCAGAAAATGTTTAAATTTATTCGTGTGTTATTGAACTAGTAGTGTCAAAGGTGAACTTCAGTCACTCTTGTGGCTATAACTGTTGTCAGTTCTGTGATTTTTGTCAGATGTAGAAGCTGGAGCTCCTGACTTGCCCTACCAGAGAGCAGTTCTATGGCTTAGCAGTGGTTAAGTGTTATTACTGTTTTTTAAAAATCAAGATCAAGACTAAAATTTTTCTCAACAAGAACTACCGTCAGCCACTGTTATTAAACACTTAATAGCTTTGGAAATCAGCTTTTGCTGCAGACTTGGTAATGTTCTTAATGAATTCAACCTAAAACTATAAGGCAAAATAGCCCTTATATGCAAAACTTACATTGGAATATTTTGACAACAGCTAATATTGTTTAAATCACAAGTAATGTCACACTGCTTTATATATCTCCCAGGCTGTCAAAAGTTAAAAATAAGAAGCAATATTTCCATTCCCACACAAACTTGAAACAGGTATATTTCCCCAGCTCAAATACAGTGCAGAAGTGTTTTTTGGAGCTCCGTGCAAGTGCAAAAGTAATTTCCATATTTCAAAATCCATTTTAGCTGTGCAGTTGAGGAGCTTCCGCTTAATCTTGATTTGGAGTGAAATATTATCGTACCCCCAAAATATTCCATTCTTCTTAGTAGTTAACCTGCATTTCAAAAAAAGAACTCAATTGTATTATATTTTGAATTTTGTCAAAAAATTACGGAAAAATTTTGTCTCTCTTTATATAAGTAACTATACAGTATCTTCAATTTTGCCTCATGGCCTGCAAAGCCTAAAATATTTACTATCTGACCCTTTACAGAAAACATTTGCCAACCCCTGGTTTAAAGTAAAGGAGGTAGAATTTTGAGCTTGAAGAAAAGGGAGAAGTTCATAATAAATATCCTAGTGAACGTATTGTTGATTTTACATAGTGTTAATTATAAAATTTACTTTGAGGGGGGCTGGCCCCGTGGCCGAGTGGTTAAGTTCGCGCGCTCCGCTGCAGGCGGCCCAGTGTTTCGTTAGTTCGAATCCTGGGCGCAGACATGGCACTGCTCATCAGACCACGCTGAGGCAGCGTCCCACATGCCACAACTAGAAGAACCCACAACGAAGAATACACAACTATGTACCGGGGGGCTTTGGGGAGAAAAAGGAAAAAAAAAAAAAAAAAATTTGAGGGAGGAACTTTTCTCCTGGTTAATAAATATATGCAGGTTGCAAACCATAGCCAGTGAGATATCTCCATTTTCCTTTTGTAACTTTTACTAACTAATCTTAATTCTTAATTTGGTTTATAGACAACACCAACTGGGCAAGTGGTGAGGATGACCATGTAGTTGCTAGAGCGGAATATGATTTTACTGCTGCATCTGAAGAAGAAATTTCTTTCCGTGCTGGTGATATGCTACATTTAGCTCTCAAAGGTAACAAAACATGAATAAATTGGAATTATCTGTGAATTTTTAGAATTTATAAAGGTAGTCTTAAAAACTGCAACAAAGAATCTTGGTCATTGTTAGTTAACTCAGAAGTATTTACTAGGACTTCTCTTTTGTGTGAATTTAGAACTTCCAAATCTGGGTGAGTGGGGGAGAAATGCTCTAACAGAGTTTTTCCACTAATATTTTACTGAAATAAGGAAGAATTTTGTTTATATAATCTTTTCGAATTTCAAAGTACTTGAATTCCCAACTCTGTTAATCCCCACACAAAAACATGAGGTAAGCACTAAATGTTACAAATCTAACAAACCAAAGAAATTTTCCAGTATGATCTAATCATCCCTGTCAATCTTTGATTGCTGGGACTGGTATCCATGCTTTCTTTTTCACTTGAATAGTGTTTACTTTAGAAACTCCAACATGAATATTTTAGGATTATTGTTATGAAGTATTAAAGAGCCTCAGCAAGAAATTTATACACACGTTAGGTTTATTCTTGGACCAGGGCACTGATAGTTTTTAATGGGTCCTGGCACAATGGCCTTTTCCTTCACCTTTCCTCTGGTAATGATGATCAGAAATTTTGTGGATTTACCGAAAAAACATTTTTTTTGTGTTGGTGGGGATTCTGATTTGCTACGCAGAGTCACATTTTGTTGGTAAAGATATTAGTAACAATAACAACAACTGTCATTTATAGAATACTTACCAGGTACAAGGCACTATGCTTTACATATTTCATTTAACCCTTATGATAATACTGTGAATTGGTTACTGTTATTATCCTTTACACATGAGGAAACTAAGACTCAGAATGAGTAAATTGTCCAGTATCACAAAGCTGAGATGTGGTGAAGCTGGACTGTGAACCGAGGTTTATCTGACTTCAGAACTTCCGCTTTTAACCACTTTGGCTGTTTTCCATGTGATCCATTAATGGAAACTTTAGTCTTTTATTGGTTTTAGTCACTCTTTATTTACATAAGGAAAAAATGCCTTCAATTTTCAAATCATTAGTTTATTCTCTAAATATTTGAAACATTTGGATCAAATTTGCTGTATCCCTGCCTCCTTTCTTCATATACAAAACGTAGGCTTCTAGGTATTATATTTGTGTTTATCCTCTAGTGAAAATAGCAACTTAGTATTTTGGATTTCAAAAGAATGATTTCTTTTTAAGATTTATTGTTAGAGACAGGACCAATACAGATAATTAGTTTTTTTTTTAAATCTAAATAAAGGATAAAGAAGAGCAACTGTGGTTTCTTTCAATTACATTATAATATTTCAGAAAAATTTTATGTCTCAGATTATTCTTCAACTAATACTGCCTCTTTACACTTTGGCTTTATTTCTTTGCTTTCCTCGCTTGCTCAGGTAAAGTATGTTTGAGCACTTAGAACAAAATTAGTCATAAACATGGTTAATTTAAGTGTTTTATTTTTTCTTTTATTATAGAGTACTAAACATAAAAATGTCATATTGTACCTAAATTATTATGTTGAACTAAAACTCTAACAGTTAAACAGCTTTTTAAAGACGTGGATAGAATAGGCATGAGAATACCAAAATACAAAATTGAATATATTAAATAATCTTCGCTACTTTAAGCTTAGAGAATTACATTTAATTTTTTCTCACGTGGCTAGTGCTAAGTGAGGTCTTCAATTTTTGCCACTTGGATTAACATTCACTATCTTTAGGACTGGTTATCACAATCACATTATCACAATCACGTAGAATGAACTTTATATATTGTCCAAAAATATATAAAGAGAACTGGCTTCTGGAAAGGTATATATTTATTTTTTGTACTTACTGCCTACCTATCCTATTGAGAAGGAATGAGATATTCGTTCCTTAAATTCTAGTTTAAAATATGAAAGACATTGATGTTAGTTTTCAGCTTTGAGGAGAACTAAATCTCCTTACTCTATAAATGAACCAACTGACATAAACTTTATGGTCTTCAAGGTTGAAAAGAATGTTTAGTAAATATAAAATAAAAGGTATAAATTATAAGATGTAATCCTAGACTTGTTAAGCTTGCTCATCATTTGATTTTGAATATACATGTATATACTATTTGTTTATATTTCATTATGTAAATATAACACAGATTTTACTTAATATTTTACTATCAATATTCTGTTGGACCTCCAAAGTATGTTGTAATTACAAAGTTGTCTTTTCTTCCATCAGAACAGCAACCCAAAGTGCGTGGTTGGCTTCTGGCTAGTCTTGATGGTCAAACAACAGGACTTATACCTGCTAATTATGTCAAAATTCTTGGTAAAAGAAGAGGTAGAAAAACAGTGGAATCCAGTAAAATTCCCAAGCAGCAACAATCTTTTACCAACACAACACTAATTAAAGGAGCCACGGCCGCTGATTCTTTGGATGAACAGGAAGCTGCCTTTGAATCTGTTTTTGTTGAAACTTGTAAGGTTCCAGTTGCACCTGATTCCACTGGGAAAAGTGGCGATAAACAAGATCTTTGATATCTCTCATGTTTGCCTGCAGTTGAACTATACTTTAGAGTACTTTAAAAAAATTATTTCTTACAAAGAAATTAATCTACAATCCAATGAAAATATTTGTTAATGGCTATTCCAGTTGTTTTGCTGCTAGAAATTATTAAAGTTGTACACTAGTATGTTGGTCTAGTGACCTGGTTCCGCTTTACAAGTTATTGGACCACGAGGATGTTTGTTTCACCAGGATTTTAAGATTATGAAGACTGCTATCATTTTCATCTTATTTAAAACCCTACATTTATTGAAAGAGTAAGATTGATGAACTATAGAGTACATTGTTTGCTACAGTAGGGATCATTAATGCTTTTTAAAGTTCTAGATTAATTGACTTGGAATCCTCAGAAATTGAGTGATAACGTAAATATGAGAACAAGCAAAGAGGCTAATATTTTTTTACAACTGTAAAAATAAAATTTTTCTTATCTGTATTATGTCTAGTCTTGGGTTTGCTTTTAGGCAGTAGTATGTTTTCACCCACCAACAATTATACTGTTATCTTTTATTGTATTTTTTAAAATTTATCTTAAAAGATCACTAGAAGCGTTGTGAAGGAGATGGTTCTAGAATGATATTTAGCCTCAATAGTTTTCCCTGCTAGTAAAAATGCTGAACTTTGTCTTACAGATTATTTCATTTCTTCTGAGGAACATAGAACTTTTTATCCCTTTATAATATGATTAGTTTTCATTCTGGATGAATCAGAATATATGAAAGATTTACTTTCTTTTCCTCCAACCAAGACTCAACTCCTTTGAGTATGTGCTTAATGATATAGTCAGTTCTAGTAGTAATGATTTTAAATCTTTTCATAGATTCTCTGCTTCTATATAGTATAATTACTTTTTAAAATTCCATATTCAGGCTGTTCTTTAAACATTGAAAATGTGTCACATTGGATACACATTTCTTTTAGGTTTAGTTTTTACTACTGAGAAAAATGCTGAGTAGCCCTTTAGTGTACGATAATGCCATTTGACTCTTTTAAATGCCATTAAATTTCAGGACACTAAATTTCCCCACAAAATTGGGAAATTCGTATACTTGCTGTGATCATACTACAAAATAATACTATCAGGAATGTAGGTGTACAAGAATACATTTACAGCTATTGTTGAAAACTGGGAATTATTTGATAAAGATTTTCATTGAGTATTTTCATCTTTCTTTTTACAAACTTTATGTTCACCAAATTAGTAATTCAGACTAAAACATACAGGAACCAAATACACACTCAGCATAGAACTTTACTAAAGACTTCTTGGGAACCTCTCTTTTGAAATGACTGTATAAGAAGTAATACATCATTTAAAATACAAATGTTGACCTTGTGCAGAAAAAAATAATAGGATAGTAAAACTTATCTTAGGCCTCTTTTTCTAACACCCAGGTATTACTTAATCTTCAAGTTGAGGAGATAAAGTTTCTTGTAATTATTTTCCACTTATGTTCTACAATTAGAGGTTCTGCTTTGTTTTGTTGGAGAATAATTTATGGAAATTCTCTTCTTGAAACAAATTTTTGATAAAACAAATTAGTAAATTTGATGTTGAGACATCTAAATTGAATGCTAGAAGTGAAGTAGAGGTGAAATGTTGAGTCAACATTATTTAGGTTAGAAAAAGTGAGTCTTTAGGATAGAATTTGTGACTAGTATTAAAGATGTGTAGGGAGAAGAATATAGCACAGAATAAGTGACAAAAACCACTTTTCTTAGGGTGTTTATTTTTTGGTTAAGTATACTAAATTGCAATATACATTATCTAACTGGTAACTATTTGTGTCTAAAAATTTCTTTTCTATTAAAATTCTAGAAAAGGAATTTAGGACTAGAATAAGCAGAGAAATTTTATAACCTTTTTACCATTACAGTTTTAGTATAATTTTTTTTAGATGAGATTAAAGGTAATGTTCAAGGCTCCAATATTGTTATTTTTAGAAACTTATTTAGGGAGTGCTACTTTACAGAAATTACTAACTGAAACCAAAACATTTTCAATTAAATAAAATAAAACACAAATTACAATAAAACAGGTTTCATTTTTAACATTTTTCTGATTGTATTTTATCAGTTTTGAAAGGAAAAAGAAGACAGATTTTCATATTTTAACATTTTATTTAGGTACATGATTTAGTCTGTCAGTGTGTCATTATACATTTATTTGAATATAGCTGTCCTTTATCTTGTGTTTTCTTTAATGGAAAAAAGAACAGAAGTTGAATGCAGTTAAAATTTTATTTTTAATAGATTGTGAAGTTACTTTTACTGGACAAATAAAAATATATTAAACTTGATTCAAATTTTTTGATGATAAACTTAACTCTTTTTGCAGGATTGGAATTGATATAAAAAGTCTCTGTAGTTTTCTTCATATCATTGTGTGTATTAACTACTGCAAACTAATGTGTCTATTCTATTTCCTTGTGATTAAAAAACATATTAGATTTACATTTATATAAAAGCTACCGGGAAGGTGACTTAAATAAAAATAAGACCACAAATCTAGATTTTGGGAAACCTAGATTCTAGTCTGGACACCACTACTTACTTACTACAAGATTTAACTCATACTGTTTTTCACTGATAACATTGGGGATAGCTGCTACATCTGCCTCACATGAGAGTACCTTTTTTTTTTTAATGTAAGTATGGATTTTTATTCAGAATTCCTTCTGAAATACCACAGCTTAGCAGCCAACCCATTGTCTTTTTTTAAATTTATTTTTAAAAATTTTATTTTTTATTTTAAAATTAGGTCATAATAGTTTATAACATTGTGAAAATTCAGATGTACATTATTATTTGTCAGTGACCATATATATTACCCTTTTATGCCCCTTTACTGCTTATGCCCACTCCCAACCCCATTCCCCTCTGGTAACCACTAATCTGTTCTCTTTGTGTGTTTATCTTCCACATATGAGTAAAATCATGCAGTGTTTGTCTTTGTCTGTTTGGGTTATTTCGCTTAACATAATACCCTCAAGGTCCATCCGTGTTGTTGCAAATGGGACGATTTTGTCTTTTTTTATGGCTGAGTAGTATTCCATTGTGTGTGTGTGTGTGTGTGTGTGTATACACACTATATATATATGTGTATATACCACATCATCTTTATCCATTCATCAGTGGATGGGCACTTGGGTTGCTTCCACATCTTGGCTATTGTGAATAACGCTACAATGAACAGAGGGGTGCATAAGTCTCTTTGAATTGTTGATTTCAAGTTCTTTGGATAAATACCCAGTAGTGGGATAGCTAGGTTGTATGGTATTTCTATTTTTAATTTTTTGAGAAATCTCCATACTGTTTTCCAGTCGCTGCAGCAGTTTTCCTTCCCACCAGCAATGTATGAGGGTTCCCTTTTCTCTACATCCTCTCCAACATTTGTTATTTTTTGTCTTGGTAATTATAGCCATTCTAACAGGTGTAAGGTGATATCTCATTGTAGTTTTAATTTGCATTTCCCTAATAATTAGTGATGTTGAACATCTTCTCATGTGTCTGTTGGCCATCTGTATGTCTTCTTTGGAGAAATGTCTGTTCATATCCTCTGCCCATTTTTTGATTGGGTCGTTTATTTTTTTGTTGCTGAGTTGTATGAGTTCTTTATATATTTTGGAGATTAACCCCTTGTCTGATATATGATTTGCAAGTATTTTCTCCCAGTTGGTGAGTTGTCTTTTCGTTTTGCTCCTTGTTTCCTTTGCCTCACAGAAGCTCTTTAGTCTGATGTAGTTCCATTTGCTTACTTTTTCTTTTGTTTCTCTTGCCTGGGTAGACATGGTATTCAAAAAGATGTTTCTAAGACCGATGTCAAACAGAATACTCCCTGTATTTTCTTGTAGGAGTTTTATGGTTTCACATTTTACCTTCAAGTCTTTAATCCATTTCGAATTAATTTTTGTGTATGGTGTAAGATAATGGCCTACTTTCATTCTTTTGCATGTGGCTGTCCAGTTTTCCCAACACCATTTATTGAAGAGACTTTCCTTTCTCCATTGTATGTTCTTGGCTCCTTTGTCGAAAATTAACTCTCTCTAGATGTATGGTTTTATTTGTGAACTTCCAATTCTGTTCCATTGATTTGTGCATCTGTTTTTGTACCAGTACAATGCTGTTTTGATTACTGTAGCTTTGTAGTATATTTTAAAGCAAGGGATTGTGATGCCTCCAGCTTTGTTCTTTTTTCTCAGGATTGCTTTAGCTATTCAGGGTCTTTTCTTGCCCCATATGAATTTTAAGATTCTTTTTTCTATTTCAGTGAAGAATGTCCTTGGGATTCTGATTGGGATTGCATTGAATCTGTAGATTGCTTTAGGTAATATGGACGTTTTAACTATGTTGGTTCTTCCAATCCATGTGCGTAAAATATCTTTCCATTTCTTTATGTGGTCATCGATTTCTTTCAATAATGTCTTATAGTTTTCATTGTTTAAGTCATTCACCTCTTTGGTTAAATTTATTCCTAGATATTTTATTCTTTTTGTTGCAATTGTAAATGAGATTGTATTCTTGAGTTCTCTTTCTGTTAGTTCATTGTTAGAATATAGAAATTCAACTGATTTTTATAAGTTGATTTTTACCCTGCAGCTTTGCTGTGGTTGTTGATTATTTCTAATAGTTTTCTGATGGATTCTTTAGGTAGAATTATGTTGTCTGCAAACAGCGAGAGTTTCACTTCTTCGTTGCCAATTAGGATACCTTTTATTTCTTTTTCTTGCCTAATTGCTCTGGCCAAAACCTCCAGTACTATGTTGAATAAGAGTGGGAGAGTGGGCACCCTTGTCTTGTTCCTGTTCTCAGAGGGATGGCTTTCACTTTTTCCCCATTGAGTATGATGTTGGCTGTGGGTTTGTCATATATGGCCTTTATTATGTTGAGGTACTTTCCTTCTATGCCCATTTTATTGTGAGTTTTTATTGTAAATGGATGCTATATCTTATCAAATGCCTTCTCTGTGTCTATTGAGATGATCATGTGATTTTTATTCATTTTCTTAATGTGGTGTATCACATTGATTGATTTGTGGATGTTGAACCATCCCTGTGTCCCTGGAATAAATCCTACTTGATTATGGTGTATGATGCTTTTAATGTATTGAATTCAGTTTACCGATATTTTGTTGACGATTTTTGTGTCTATGTTTATCAGCAATATTGGACTGTAATTTTCCTTCTTTGTGTTGTCTTTGTCTAGCTTTGGGGTCAGGGTGATGTTGGCCTCATAGAATGAGTAGGAAGTGTTCATCTTCTTTAATTTTTTGGAATAGTTTAAGAAGGATAGGTATTAAATTTTCTCTGAATGTTTGGTAGAATTCTTCAGAGAAGCCATCTGGCCCTGGACTTTTATTTTGGGGGAGGTTTTTGATAGCTGTTTCAATCTCTTTACTTGTGATTGGTCTGTTCAGAGTCTCTGTTTTTTCTTGGTTTATTTTTGGGAGGTTGTATGAGTCTTAAGAATTTATCCATTTCTTCTAGATTGTCCAGTTTGTTAGCATATAATTTTTTCATAGGATTCTATTGTAATCCTTTGTATTTCTGTGGTATCCATTGTAATTTCTCTTCTTTCATTTCCAATTTTATTCATTTGAGACTTCTCACATGAAAATGCTTTTTAAAAAATATAAAGCACAATCAAAAGTAAGATGTTATGGCAATTATATGTTTTGTATTTTTCCACATATGTTTAAACTTCTTAGATCTTGTAAAAATGTCACAAATTGTTTACATCATTCTAGAATTTCAGATTCACACATACTTAATTAAAAATTAAAATTAGTTCACTTGTACTTAAAACTTTGCCTACAGTGTGATTTAAAATTATTTTGCTGAATACCAGCACAGCCTAACTTAGAAAAACATGGTGGAATATTTATTCAACACAAGAAATTTTGTTTTTTTCAGCATTGCCTCAAAATGTCCTTTCATATCATATAGTTTTTTTATTTAGCTTATCTTATTTGGGTGAATGAACTCTTTGTTTTAAAGTCAGCTAACTCCCAAGTCCTGTGGGGTACTTATTATATTATGCCCCGTGAATGGTTTTTCACACTTAAAGAAAAAAATCTTTAATCCAACGTTAGTCTTAATAGTGTTTCTGCTCATGTCAAATAAGTGTTTTGTTTTTTAAGGATCTCAGGTGCTGAGAATTGAGTCAGTCATTGATCATACTCTTTACTAATGATATCAATATCATCAGTCTAGAAAGTCTACACTTTTCTTCTATTTTATTTTACCTTAATAGTTTTTCTTCATCTGCAGTTCCATACTCCTCATTCCCTACTATCCCTACAAAGCCATCTTCCAAATTTGGAGTATATTTCCTTGAAAAACTATATAATAATATTTATTGGTTATAAGTTTTCAGTTATGTAAATAGTATTGTGGTATAAATCTTATTTTGCTTCTAACTTTCATAAGATACTAGTTTTTAAGACATTCGTATTACTTCATATAATATGCTTCCGACTGGTGCATATTATTCTGTTGCATTCACATATCATAGCTTATCTTTTCCTCTAGTCATAGAGGACTGACTGACTTAGATTGTTCCCATTTATACAAACTTCTACATGTCTTCCTATGAACCTACCCTGTAGTTTCTATGCTGTAGATGTTTTACAGTAGAATGGCTGGAGTTTGGGGTATATGCATACTTAATTTCAGTTAATTAATACTGGCTTGTTCTCAGGAATGGTTGTACCAGTTTACATGTACACCAGCAAGATGAGGGTTTTATTTTCTCTACATCTTTTCAGCGCTTAGTATTTTCTGATTTTGTTAATCTGATATGTATGAGATTGTATTTTGTCGTAATCTGTGTCATCTGATTACACTGATGAGGCTAAGCATATGGTTTTTAGCCATTCTGGTTTTCCATTCTGTGGAAAATACTATACTTATAATTTGCCCATTTTTGTATTAGATTTTTCTCTTGCTGATTATAGTACTTGAAATTCTTTATTTATTCTAGGTATTGTTCCCTTATCAGGTTCAGATGTTGGAAATAACTTAGTCTTGTCATTTGTTAATTCTTATCTTTGGTGTCCTTCATGGAATAGAAATCTTTCACTTTCCCCTCAACTGGTTTGGATCTTGTTCTTCTATCAGTTTTATAGTTTACCATTTACTTTTAGGTGTTTAATTTAATTGGAATTTGGTTTTGGTTATAGAATGAAGTATGAATCCAGCATTTTCTCCAGCTGGTCATTAGAGGGAGAGTGTTAGCAAAGACTTTTCTCTCTCTCTCTGGGAAAATGATCTTGGGTTTACCTGCTTCTTAGCACTATTTCCTTGGGAATCTACATGGAATGCCAGCTGCTTACCCAGCAACATTTTTTAATTGCAAAAAGAAAAAGCATAGGCTTTGAGACTTCTCTGAGTGAGGTACAACTGTTTACTGAGCTTGGTCCTCTTTGGAGGACCTGGAATTTACCTTCAGGGATTTTTTCTTTTTTGAGGAAGATTAGCCCTGAGCTAACTACTGCCAATCCTCCTCTTTTTGCTGAGGAAGACTGGCCCTGAGTTAACATCCGTCCCCATCTTCCTCTACTTTATAAGTGGGACGCCTACCACAGCATGGCTTTTGCCAAGCGGTGCCATGTCCGCACCCGGGATCCGAACCAGCAAACCCCTGGCCGCCGAGAAGTGGAATGTGCGAACTTAACCATTGCACCACTGGGCCGGCCCCAACCTTCAGGGACTTTTACAAGGTTCCTGTGGCACATGAGACTTACCCAAGGTGGATAGCTCTCCTCTGCATGCTGCATTTAGTGTGCTATATCGTTCTCCCAAGCTAAGGGACCTTGGTGCCAAGTTACATCCTTCTGGGTCTTGTGAGTGTGAATGTCTGCTGGGCATACAAAGTAGGATTGTAGTCACTTTTTCTAACACCATCTACTAAATAATCCGTGTTTTCCCCTATTTCGTTACATACCAAGTTCCCATAAACATGAAACTGTTTGTTTTGGGGCTCTGCATTCTGTTCTATTGATATATGTCAGTTCCCTTCCCCGTACAGCACTGTCTCAATTAATGTAACTTTGTGATATGTCTTAATATCCAATAGGTGAATCTATTTTGTCCTACTTTGTTAAAGTTACTTTAGTTATTTGTGGATTTTTATTCTTCTGTATAAATTTTAGTATCGGTCTATCAGGTTCCCTAAAACAAGCTACTGAGATTTTGATTGCAATTCCATTGAATTTGTATGTTAATTTAGAAAGAATTGACATATTTACAAGGTCCAGTCATCCCATTCGTGAACATAATTTGACTCCATTTATTCAGGACATCGTGGGTGGGTTTTTTTGGCTAATTCCTAGGTACTTTATAGTTTTTGTTGCCATTGAAAATGATATTCTCTTATTTCTGGTAAAGAGAACTACATTGAATGTGATATGTTGATTTTGTATCTTCAGTTTTGATGAATTCCTATTCTAATATTATTGATCCTTTGGGGTTGTCTATGTAAATGCAAATATAAATAATGATAGTTTTATCTCTTCCTGTTCAGTCCTTATACTTTCATTCCCTTTGTTTTGGTCAGTTTGCCAGTCTATATTTAACAAAAGCAGTGGTAGAGGGCATGTTTATCTTATTTCTTCTTCAGAGTCTAGAGTTGCTCTATTAAATGTGATGTTTACTGAGAGTTTTATACCTGTCTTTATCAAAAGAAGTTCCTTTTTATGCTAACTTAACTCTGCATTTGTTTAGATGGTCTTTTATTTTTCACTTTTAGTAATAGTAATATGATGAATAACATTGATTTTCTGATATCATACCATTGTTGCATTCTTAATTGATATTTTTGATGAAATAATTTATTTTATCAAATACATACATATAAATGAGTGTAGAAGATGATTAATATAAAAGTGAGGTAGCATGCAGAAATTTAGCTATATGTAAAAGGCAGTATTGCCACTTATGAGGTGTCCCAGGAGAAGATAAACTAAAAAAAAGGCACTGGATCATAGTCTGACTTTGGTTGCTCTGAGAATTTATAAGATTCTTTTCTGGAGAAGTCAGTGGTTAAGGCTCTGAGCAAATCTTGGGAAACTTAGGGTTATCCACAATTAGTATATTTTGAAAGGTGCGCCAGTTAGTAGAACTAGATGTCTGCCTCTAACACAGTCAGGGAGAGTCGGTTGTTTAGGGTTTTTCCCTTTGAAGCTCCCTATGGCCATTCTTCAGCTCTTAGGATGAGATCAAAGCATAACACTTGGGTGTCCTCAAATGATCCAGGGAGCAGGGCTTGAAGGAAAACGCAAGGACTTCATCAGCACATGATCTAGCAAACCAAGTTCGGCTAATAATCTAGGCTAGGCTTACCCAGGCTTATCAGATTAAAAATATGGTGTAACAGAAAGCATGTTGAAGGCAGGCCTCAAATATGTCTCTTGAGTCATTCTGCCCAAGTCTGAACTGGTTGCTTTCTTTGTTTTGGTTTCCATTTTCCTACATAGTCTTTGTCCCCCCTCTGTTACTGTGCATGTGTATGTGTGTATGTTTTATTTCCATCTTTCATAATAATAAAGATTTTCCTCAGGTTTCTGCTGAACTTTGGTTGCCTGCTTATGTTTAAGAATAGGAGACTGAACAGCTGATTGAAGACTTTGAGCAGGCAGGTGGGGCTTGTCCGTGAACTTTGTGTTAAAGCTAGTTTGAAGGGCATGATACAGGATTTGCTAATATTTGCCTGAATTAAACTCTTCATCCAGTCTCCAACAGAGTGACCTTCCAAATTTACAGAATGGTCAGGAAAACAGAGCAGAAAGCACCTTCACTGCAGGTAGGCAGATCCAGTGAGAGAGTGGAAAGGGGGTGGAAAGCTGTATGTATTCAGTTTCTTCTTCCAAACTCGCCAATCAACTCACTCCTCCCCTGAGAAGCAGTTAGTAGAGAGGGAGAGGAGGAGGGAGAAAGGCACCAGAGTGTTATTCTAGAGAAATACTTCCATGTGGAAACATGGAGTAGGGAATTATGTTAGATTAAACAGTATGTTAGATTGAATTTATATTTTAAATTTGTCTTTATATTTGCTTGTTTTTTTGGTCTCCACTGTTTCTAAGAGGAATATCTCCAGTTGTTGATAGCTTCTCA
Source organism: Equus caballus (assembly GCF_041296265.1). Classification (NCBI taxonomy): domain Eukaryota; kingdom Metazoa; phylum Chordata; class Mammalia; order Perissodactyla; family Equidae; genus Equus; species Equus caballus. Next base: position 55,835,893 of record NC_091698.1, on the reverse strand, counting down.
TGGTTTTCTTGGTTATTATTTCATATATTTCTGCCACCTTGTTACAAGTTTTGTACTTATGCTTTCTGTTTCTCTTTTTATAGGTCAAATTTTCTTCTGCAGGTTTGAAAGCTATTCACTATTTTTATTCTTGTTGTTGTTACTTTTAACCCCTAGTTATGTTTATTTTTCTCTACCAGTGTTTAAAGTTATCAATATTGGAGTCTGAACAACAACACAAGAATATTGGCACACTGTCATCCTCCTTGCTTCCTCCTCCTGACATTTCTCCCTGTTGTCTCCCTGCCCCTATTCCTTCACCAATGTTGGTATCACATGAAGTTTTTATTCTAGATTGTTATGGTTAATTTATTGTTTTTCATATTTGCCTAGTTGAACAAATAACTTGTCTGAAGTTATTTTTCCTTATTTCCTATATATGTTTTATCCATTCATTTACATTTTTAACAAAAAACTTGTACCATCATGTGGTTTTAAAAAGTCAAATTGTGGGGGCTGGCCCCGTGGCCTAGTGGTTAAGTTCAGCATGCTTCACTTCAGGGGCCCAAGTTCAGTTCCTTGGTGTGGACCTACACTACTCGTCAGCAGCCATGCTGTGGTGGCAACCCACATACAAAATAGAGGAAAAGTGGTACAAATGTTAGCTCAGGGTGAATCTTCCTCAGAAAAAAAAAAATCAGATTCTAATTTAAAGATATAAGGAAATAAAGTAGTCCCTTGCCTTACTCCCGAGTCCTGAGCCCAGAAGCAACCATGTGTAACTTTTTTGCTTTTCTGTTTTTACCTTCTTCTAAATAATGTGCTCATCCAGCTATTTTTTGACTTACCAGTTTTAGAGGTTATCTATTAACCTCTCTCCTCCCCCTCAGTGGAGGCTTTGACTGGCTTACACTGCTATCCCACACTTCCTCTTACCCCATTTTCCCAGGATAGTGATTTATTTTTATTATTAGTTTTTTTTAGTGAGGAAGATTGGCCCTGAGCTAATATGCATTGCCAATCCTCCTCTTTTTGCTTCAGGGAGATTGTCACTGAGCTAACATCTGTGCCAGTCTTCCTCTGTTTTGTATGTGGGATGCTGCCACAGCATGGCTTGACAAGTGGTGCTAGGTCTACACCCAGGCTCTGAACCCACAAACCCAGGGCTACTGAAGCATAGCACACAAACTTAACCACTATGCCACTGGGCCGGCCCCTGTAGTAGTATTTTAACTCTTAGTTAAATCAGTGAAAATGTTTGCATTATTGTGACCATGTAAATATTGTTTTTTCCTCCCTATTGTTCATTTCTTATATAAGTTTCTGGTTCTCCTGGCATTGACACTTCCTTGCTTCTTCATTTGCCTAGTTTCTGTGTACTGTACCTGGCTACAAGGAGTAGCACCTGATGCTTTCAAGGATTCTACAGTATAAACAGCCTTAGTTGTTTTCAGAATCCCTGTCTTAGGTGTAATTTCATCCTCTCTGCTAAGTCAGTTACCTCACATCCATTTGTTTTCTGACTTCTGAGAGTCTCATCTATTGTCTTCTCTTTTATGCTTTGTCCTTGTTTAATATATCTCATTCTTTTATTGTCATTTTTGGGGAGATTTTGAGGGCTAAGGAGATAAAGGTGAATAATCAATCTCTTGTATTTAACTAGAAGCCAAACTGGTTTTCTGCAGCCACATTTTATATACCCTTGAGAGAGTTGTCCATAGGGCTGCCCAATCCACCTGCCCTTGTTCTGTCTTGAATTTACTTCATCAGTCTTGGCCCCCACGAAAACAACTCTTGTTGAAGTCACCAGTGACCACTACACTGCTATCCAGTGAACAGTTCTCAGTCTTAATTCTACTTGGCCTGTGGTGGCACAGTTGATCACCCCCTCCTGCTTGAAAATCTTTTTTCCCTTGGCCTCCAGGAGAGCATACCCTCCTAGTTTCCCTGCAATATCACTGACCTCTTCTTTTCAGCCTTCCTTGCTGGTTTCTCCTCATATTCCCTACTTCTAAATGTTGGAGAACCCCAGAGTTTAGACCTTGGATTTCTATACTCTTCCTTGATGATCTCATCCAGTCTGGTGGCTTACAGTACCTTATGTTCTTGACTCCAGAATTTATATCTTCAGGCATCATCTTATATCTGAATTTCAAAATCATATATCCACCTGCCAGTTTGACATCTCCACTTGGTAGCTCAAGTTTAGTAAGCTTAAAAATCCTGGGGCCGGCTCCGTGGCCGAGTGGTTAAGTTCGCCGCGCTCTGCTGCGGTGGCCCAGGGTTCGGATCCTGGGCGCAGATGTGGCACCGCTTGTCAGGCCACATCGAGGTGGCATCCCACATCCCACAACTAGAAGGACATGCAACTAAGATATACAACTGTGTACGGGGTTGGGGAGATAAAGCAGAAAGAAAAAAAGAAGATTGGCAACAGTTGTTAGCCCAGGTGCCAATCTTTGGGGAAAAAAAAATCCTGACCTTCACTTCAAAACCTGTTTTTCCTCCATTCTCTTCCCTGTGTCAGTAAATGGCAACTACATCTTTCCATTTGTTTAGGCCAAAAACTTTGGAATCCTTTCTCTTTTTCATTTGCACCCACATATATCAGGAAATCCTGTTTGTAGTAACTTCAGAATATATTCAACATTTGACCACTTACCATCTCCCCTGCCTCCTCCCTGGTCTAAGCCACGTCATTGCTTGCCTAGATTATTGTAATAGCCTTATGACTTACTCTTCTGCTTCTGCCTTTACCTCACCAGACCTATAGTCTATTGTCAAGACAGGAACAGAGTGATTCTTTTTTAAAAATCTAAGTGATATCACAACACTCAGCTAAAAACCCTCCAGTGGCTTCCCATTTGACTCAGTAAAAATTCAAAGTCCTTACAGAGGTCTACAAGGTATTATGTCATCTGACCCTTTTCTACTCTTCACCTTCTGCATTCCTTATAGGGGTTACATTGGCCTCCTTGCAGTTACTTGAATATTCCAGGCATGCTTCCACCTTATGACCTTTGCACATAGTTTTTCCTTTGTCTGGAACACTCTTCCACCAGACGTCCTCATGGCGACTGTATACCCTCGATTATTTAAATTTTGCTTAGGTTAAATTCGGTTGATTTTAATCTTCAACCCAGCAGACTAAAGTTTTAGTTTAAAGCCAGTACAGTAAGCTTCAGTTGGAAAGCCAGCCCCAGAGAAAAGGTTACAGGTAATTTAGATAGTATACCTTTTAAATGGAAAATTAGAATTGATACTTTAATTGCCCTGGCAACTTCATTTTATTTATTCTGTTTAAAATACAGTTGCTTCCAGGATCTGTGGATCTTTGGATTCATCTTTTTAATCAATTCTGGAAATTTCACAACAATTCTCCCTGTTTTCTCTGGGACTCAAATTAGACATATATTTGACCTCATTCTGTCCTCCATATCTTTGTCTCTCATGTTTTCCATCTGTTTGTAATATGGGTAATTTTTTCATGTATATTTGCATGTTCACTCTTCAACTATTTCTAATTTATCACTTATTCACTGAGGTTTCTTTAAATTTCCAAATTTTAAATTTAATTATAATTAATTGCATTTCAATAATTATTTCTGGAAGTTCTGTCTGTTTTTTCAATCTGCCTGTTTATTATTGATAATTTATTGTGCCCTTTATTTAAGAATGCCATGTTAATGTCTACAAGAATTCCAATATCTGCAGTCCTTGGAAGTGTAAATGTTTGTTGTTTGTGCTCTCACACATAGTGTCTGGCTTCTTCACGTTTATGGTGACTTTTATGTGCCCATTGCTTGTTCATCTGTGAGTTCTGCTGGCCAAAATTGGGGAAAGGCTTGACTCCACAGAGGATTCACTTGTGCCTCTTCTAGTAGTACGGAGGCGTCATCATCCTGGGACCACTTCAGCAGTCCTCCATTGAAGGTCTTGAGTAAGAGTGTAAGACCAGGATCAACTTCTCACTGTCACTCTACTTAACGGTCCAAAGCTCAGAATCCTGACAGCTGAGTTGCTATGGGCATCCACCTTCAGAACACTCATACCCCTCCCTTCTGCCTGCAGTTTCCCAGTTCATCAGTTTTGATCGATTTTGCCTCCCCTCCTGCTTTCTGAGACCAGCAGTGTTTTACTGTATATATCCCAGCCAGGGTCTTACTTGTTCAGCAGGAGAATCTCCCATGTAGCCCACCACAATGCCAAAAGTAGAAGTTCTCTCTAATTTCCAGAGTCTCATAGCCAGTTATTTCAAATTTTACATTGTGGAAAATTAATATCTGTGGTTTTGTTTGAGATGTTTTATTTTTTTAACTAATTATATTTACTTAGGGGCTGGCCCCGTGGCCAAGTGGTTAAGTTCTCACCCTGTGCTTCCATGGCCCAGGGTTTCACTGGTTCGCATCCTGGGCATGGAGCTAGCACTACTCATCAAGCCATGCTGAGGTGGCATCCCACACAGCACAACCAGAAGGACCTACAACTAGAATATACAACTATGTACTGGGGGGCTTTGGGGAGAAGAAAAAAATTGGCAACAGATGTTAGCTCAGGGCCAATCTACCAAAAAAAGAAAATTTATTTTATAAAAACTAATCCTTAGTTTGAAATTAACTGGGAAACTCAATATCTTTAATGGGATATGAGGCGAAATCAGAAATGAAGAAAGAATGTTAACACCAGAAAGTAGAAAAAGCGTAATTTCTATTAATAAACTTAATAAACCAGAAGCATGTATATTTCATCTTGTTTTTCTCATTTGCCACAAATCCTCACAGGTCCTTAAATTAAAACAGACATTTGGAAACGTCTGCTTTAAGATTTAGAAAGATTCCCAAGTAACTTCTGACTCATTAGAGAAAAAAGCAGATGCATTTATAATAGTATAGTTTTATGAATTTTTTGTAGTTATGGCAATATTCTTTGAAAATTGTTCATCCAAATATGGTACACGGCAACTAAATCATAAACTGATTGGAAAAAAAAAACCACTCCTCAACTATTAATGATTAAACACATAATGCTTCACTGTTTTTCTATTTGCATGTGAAAACAAATTTTTAAAAGCCAACCAAAATGATTTTCTTAACATGAATAGATAACACATTTTCCATTTGAAGCTTAATATTCATCAAGTTCAAAATAATATCTACTTATTATTGAGTTGTTGAGAGGATACTGTGTATTAAACACTTAGGAGAGAACTTGGCACATGGTAAGGGTTCTTGTTAAAGGTGATAAGCAATTGTTAATAACCGTGTTATCAAGGTGCAGTTTTGAATCAGGAGCTATCTTTAAGGACTAAAGACATGCTAAGGAGATCAGGTGGAACAGTACCATTTACAAACTGGGATATTCTCTGGTAGCAGTCTGTTAGAAGAGTGGGAAATTAGCTCTACCTGTTACTAGCACAGGTCGTGAGGGACTAAGGGGAAAAGTTATTGTTCAGCAGTAAGCGGTCAAGATTCTCCAGTGTTGGGCATAGAACTGCCACACACATGAACATGTATATATGATGACATACAGGACTTGCAGTTTGAAGATGTGGCATATCACTTTGACTAAGTGTTGTGAACAGGGGCCTCCACTTTTTGGTAGTAAATGCTCCATGCTGGGATATAGTAACCATCAGAGACATTTTTGGGAAATGAACATGGCCTCCAACACACACGTTTTTAATTTCTTCCAGACCTTGAAGCAGGTGAAGGAAATGTGTTATTGATATCTTTTACTTTTCCACACTATTTTTGTTTGTTTTTGTGGGGTTATTTTAAGATTTTTTTTTTTAAAGATTGGCACCTGAGCTAACAACTTTGCCAATCTTTTTTTTCTGCTTTTTTCTCCCCAAATCCCCCCAGTACATAGTTGTATATTTTTAGTTGTAGGTCCTTCTAGTTGTGGCATGTGGGATGCTGCCTCAGCATGGCCTGTTGAGCAGTGCTATGTCTGCTCCCAGGATTCAGAACCAGCAAAACCCTGGAGTGCGTGAACTTAACCACTCGGCCATGGGACTGGCCCCTGCTTTTGTTGTTTTATACAATCCTTTGCCTCGTCATGAAGAAAGTTTTGTTTTAATCTTGTTCTCCAGTAATATTTGGTAGTAGCTGGAGTCCAAAAGGTATTTGCATTTATTCTTATTGCCTTTTATCCATAAACGTTTTTCTGTGTATATATTTTTTTGCAGTACTAATGGAGTTCCCTTTTAGTTTCACATTTTACCTTAGTTAAAGTGTTTCCAAAAAAACTTATTCTAAGTCAATAATAGAGGTCTAGGAAGCATACAATGCTTGAAACTAGACTGTTGTGTCTGAGACCACCAATATTCACTCTCATAGTTTAAAAGTGGAACTCCCACCTTTTAATTGACTACCCAGCTGCTCAAATAGGGTCTACATTATCTAGCTTCCTCCTTTGTGGTTAAGTTGCGGCCAATGGGATATAAGTGGAAGTGATGCACGTCACATCTGGATCATGCGTTTAAAATTACTGGGGCATGCATTTCTTATCTTGTCTTCCATTCCTTCTGTGGGGTGTGGAAGTAAGAGTGAGTGTTCTGCAGTCATTTCAGACTCCGAGATGGAAGTTGTGTGTTAAGGATGGCAAAGCAGCCATGACAGCCCTGGATCACCCAACTCTACTGTAATTTGAGAATGAAGTAAACTTTTATCATGTTAAGCCACTGTATTTTGGGTCTCTTGTTAAAGCAACTCAGTCTGTACTAAAACTAATAGAGGACTAGATGAGCCTATGAACACAAAAGAGTTGGAATTGGTGAGGAGGGGGAAGTGGATGGAATTCTTAGGTGAAATTGCCCATTCTGCATAAAGGCCTCAGGAAGGAACAACTGTACAGTGCTAAAGAAAGAATCTTCCTTGTGGAAAGGTCATTAAACCCAAAGAGATGGCTATTTTACCTTGGACAAGTCACTTAAACTTTCTCTGACATTAAAGTGAAAAAATTGAAGAAGATCTTTCAGGATTCTTTCTTGCTCTGTCATTCTGTAAATGTATATTGTTCTAGAAAAGACGAGAGAGTGATTAGGAAGAGCTTCAAACATTAAATGCCTGAATTGATGCCTCGGAGATGCATAGCACGACATGGATCAATAGCAGGAGCAGATGTTATGGGTGGAGTCCAGTAGTAGAGCTCTGTTCTGTCTCTCCTTGCAAACCGGTTCTTAACTGACTTCATTTCTTTTGTTGAACCTTGCTAAAAGCAAGGAATGGTAGCCAACACAAACTTACATTCTGACCTTTTCTAAACCACTTCCTTCAGAGCTACAGGCTTGATAATCTGCTTTCAAAATTAATGCAGGTGACACCTTTCCCAATGTATTTGGGAAGAATCACCTGCCTTCCAGCCTGTAATATGTTTCTGACTGCCAATGCCATATATCTCTTAGATCTTTGTTATTGTAGCACACTACTTTTGGGGACCAACCTTCCCCCTTTACACTAAGCTTCTGTAACAAATAGACCGAAAAATATAGTAGCTAAAGCAAGATAAACTCTTTTGTCTCATATAATAGTCCAGAGGTAGGCAGGCAGTCTAGGCCTGTTAGGCAGCTTTGCTTCACAAGGTAATTAAGGGACCAGGTTCCTTCAATGTTATTGCTTTGCAATCCTGTATGGATCATTCTTGTCCTCATGTAATGTTTAAGCTGGCTCACCACCATCACAACTGAGTTTTAACCTATGTGAAAGGAGAAAAAGGAAATAGAGTGCAAGTAGCTTCTCTTTAAAAATTTACCTAATATCTTTGTGGCACAAGCTTGTCTAATGTCTTTGTGGAACAGAAATAGTAAAAAAAACTTGCAGAAAGTCACAGGTGATTCAATTGGAAGAAACTGACATTCTGTACAGTTAGCCACTTAATCATCAGATCTCATGATAGTAATTATTCATTTGGCTAGAGCTTTACTTTTTTCTGTCCTTTCTGATCCTAACATTCAGTTTTGGTTCTCAGAATATACACATTATAAATGGAAATTAAAAATATTGACATGTATAGCATTTACCCTAAAAAACAGCCTTATACATCTTACTAGGTTCCCAGTAGTAGTAGTCATCAAATAACACACATGCTGAACCTATTAATGTATGAAAACTGAATTTGTAACACAGCTATTTACATTTTTCAAGAGGTGTCTCCTGATAAAGATAATGCTTCCCCCAAAGTACTTGTGTGTGTGTGAGGAAGATTGACTCTAAGCTAACATCTGTTGCCAATCTTCCCCTAGTGGTGCTGGGTCCGTGCCCAGGATCCGAACCTGGAACCACAGGCCACAGAAGCTGAGGGCGGGAACTTAATCACTACGCCACTGGGCCAGCTCCCACACAAGATCCTTTTGACGTCCCTCAGATCATACAGTTTTCCCATTCTACCTAACCTAAGCAGGTATACCAAAGTGACCTGCACCACCAACCATCTCATCCATTCTTTATCCGAGCTCTTTTTCTTTCCCCAAGTTCCCCTTTCTGGATTCAGGGTTAGTTACCTAAGATCAGGTTCTGAAGGATCTGGTTGCTAAGAGACAAGACGCTGGGAGGGTGGGGACGCTGCACTGCGACAAATCTGGAAGTGAATGCACGAGGGGGAAGGGGAAGGGAAGGCAAAGGGAAGGCAACGTTCGGCCGGTTCCCTGTCTCCCCGCAGGAGCTCGTCGCTCATTGGCTCCGCCGCTGTGGCGCTGGCCCGCGGTTGGCAGGGCCGCTGCCCCGCCCCCCCGGCGCCGGTCCCTCTGCCGCCGCCCGAGAGCGGGTGGGGTTGCGTGTGAGGGTGCCGCGGCCAGGGTTGCGGGCCGGCTCGCGGGAGTTCATGGCGCGAGCGCGGGCGGTGCGGGCCGCCGCAGGTGACGGAGGCGCCGCGAGGCCCGCTGCGGCCCTGTGGAGGTGAGCGAGACGCCGAGGGGGCGCGGGTGCCGGCCGTGGGGCGGGCCGGGCGGCGGGGGGCGGTGCCGCCGGCACCCAGCGCGTTCCCGTCGCGGCCTTCTCCCGCGGGCCGGGCCGGGTTCGGCTCGCCCAAACGCCTCCGAGCGTCCCCGCGCCGCGCGTGCCTGCCGCCCGGCCCGCTCCAGGTCCCTCGGCGCGTTCCGCCGGCTCACCACCTGAGGGAGCCCCCGCATCAGCCGGCCCGGCCGCGCCCCGCGTCGCTGCCCCGCTCCTCCAGCTTCGCCCCCCTGCCTGGCGCCTTTGTCCGCCCGCCGCCCGGTCTGTGCCCCGCGTTTCTGCCCCTGCGGCGGAGGCGAGGAGACCACGGAGGTCTGGGCTGCCCCGAGGACGCGCCGCGCAGCGAGCCTCTGCGCCGAAGGTTTGCGGGGCTTCTGTGTCTCCGTCCCGGGTGCCCGAAGTGATTCTCCTCTCTCGTTGACGGTGAAAGCCAAATGCCTCCGTTCTCGTCTGTGGTCGGGAAGCCTGGCGCCAGGCTTCACCCCTGGTGCGGGGTGACTCTGTGTCCTCTCCCACCCTGTTATGCCGAAGGCCTTTGACCTGCCCTGCCAGCCCCCCTCGCTGCCCATCTTCGCGCAGCCTAGGGGAAAAAACACTGTCCACAAGAGCCTTTTTCTATTTGAAAAAAGAAAATCAGGTGCCAATCGTGGACCTCTGTTTGGCTTTAATTAATTAATTAGAGTGGTTTTATTACATTTAAATCAAGATTGTGGGAATGGGGGAGAGGACATGAGGTGTGTTCTTAAAAAGTGTAATGTATTAAACAAATAGGGTTTTTGTTTATGGTGAATAACACGTTTCACCTTAAACATTAGCTTCTTAAAAAATTTTTATGATGAATGGGAGTAAATTTGGTAGTAATTTGAGCTTCAAACTCCTTGAGGACAGGGACTATACTATATTTATTTTTGTATCCCTGATGCTTGGCACAGAGTTGGGACTCACTAAATGTTTGTTGAACTACATGTATTTGGAAAGCCACCTAGAGCCTTTTTTCGTGGTGATCCTATTACCTGAAGATCTTGGACACCCTTGGTCAGTGGACATGTGACTCAAGGGCTCCTGGATTGAACTAGAGGATGTGATGGGAGGAGAGATGGGTGGGGAGCCCGGTGAGGAAGCAAGAGAAGCCTCCCCTCTGCAGGAGTGAGTATGTACGGTATGTGGGTGGCGGTGCCTTGGCTTTTTATATGAGTGTCAGGGTGTGATAAGGATTAAACCTTATCAGGCCAGTTGTCACATTGCTTCTGAAGACAAGGAAGAAGAGAACCTTCAAAAAAAGTTATTTCAAACATATAAAACTGATATTAATTACAGTTGTTGATATACCCTCCCCACCATTTATAACTAATGATCACATGGCACAATAACAATGATTATGCTTATCCTAAAATGTCAGGTTAACTTGGTTTTAAATTTCATTTGATTGCATCGTTAAAAATTAAGTATGTTCAGCCTTCGTTGTTTGTAGCATGGACGTTCATGCACAGGAAAATAAAAGAAATATTGCTTAGGTTTAGAATAAAATTATAATTCTTTTTAACCAGCTATTTTCTTTTACAGTTTAATTCCACCAGCCATGAATTGCTAATCAAAATATAAATCAGGCACACTTAAGGATTTTTTTTAGGAACATAAATTGTATTCAATTTTTTCCCCAACGTCTTATTATGAAAAATCTTAAACATATAACAAAGTCAAAAGAATTTTATAATGAACACCCATATACCCACCCCTTAGATTCTACCATTAATATTTTATTAGACTTTTTAATCACATATTTATCCATCTGTTCATCCTATCCATCCATCCACCAATCTGTAATACTCAAATGCCATTATGTTTGAAGAGATTTGAGATGTATATTCTGTGTTCATTTTAGGTCACTTTTATTTTTCCTTTACATAGTAGCAGATAATTCTTAATGAATTATAATTGATTTATAATGTTCTGAAAACATTTGGATTTCAGATGTAAATAAATCTATTTGTCTTCTCTATCTCTAGTTCCAAAAGATGAGTCGTGGCTATTCAGAAAACAACAACTTCCTGAACAATAACAACCAAATGGTGTTGGACATGATCCTTTATCCATTAATCGGAATCCATGAGACCATCAACTGGGAAACTGTGGCAAGGCTTGTGCCTGGATTAACACCCAAAGAGGTAAATAACAGTCCCCCAGATATCTCCTGAAAAATCAGAAAAAGTAATCAATTTAAAGGAACATCTACTAACAGAGAAAAAAAATATTTGCGTTTACATATTCATATGCATGTATAAATACTGAATGTACATATGATTTGACTAGATGAAAACTATATAAATTATATAATATATTAACCTACCTGGTATGTTTAAATTCAACCCTACATGTTTACAATAGCTGAAAATTCACTAATAATATCTTAATTTAAGCAATAGAAATATTCCTGTAAAATTATGGATAGATAGAATTTTTGTAAATCAAATTATGTTATTAAATCCCTAGTGCTATGTTTCTCAAACCTGAATAACGTACAGCCTTTTTTAAAGAAAAAACTTGAAAACTCCCAATGTTGACTTAAATTATTTTTATTTTAGTATAAATTAAATGTGCACTAACAGTACTAAGTGTAAACACACCTATTTGACCATAAACCAAATTTACGTGTTACAGACATGAGTGAAAACGAAAACCAACACAATTCAAACTAATAATGCTTTTGAAATTTGATAAGTAATAGTGTTTTGCTGAAATTCCTGATTATAACACAAATGGTGTGCAATCTCTTGTGGCACAGAGTTTTTTTGCATTCAGCCTGTACTGCCATGTGCCTTTCAAAGCCTTCACTCTTTCTCCACATTTCTCTCTTTAACCGGCTACAAAGCCTCACATTGCACCATGACATTCCTTGCCTCCCTCAGCACTAATGCATCTCTCCTTTACCAAGTCCCTTCCCTACTTTCATCCTTTTTTAAAGTTCGCCTTGGACAATTAAAATATTTCTTGGTACCAACTTAATTATAAACAGACAAGCAAATAGACACCAAAATATTCTGTCATCCTGATGATCTAGATGATTTATATTAATGTTATCCTCAGAATCAAAACTTAAAATCTGAAAACTCTTATAGGGAACTTTTAGATTTCTGTTAATTTATCCTTTAACCCCAATTTGAGAAACACTGACCTCAGAATTTTTGCTGTTAAAAGGAATCCTAAAGTGAGTGAATCGTCTCAGAGTTCTCGAAGTAGGAATAACATTAGTGATTTTCCCTAGTGGGTTTTAAGCTTGTTTACCACTGCCTGCCCCAAATCAGTAAATACTTGTGGAATCGGTGAATGAACCAGGTTCCACCCTCTTCTTTTACAGCTGAGAAAACCAGTACCCACAAAGATTACTTTCCCTCTGTTATGTTATAGTCTTTGTGAAATGATGAGCAAACTTTTTTTTTAGCGTATGTTATCACTCCTGTACTTTTTCACCTTTTTGATTTTTACGTTAGGTTTTAAAACATGGCAAACCTGTGAATTCAACTGTTTCTCCACCTTTTTATTGTGAATGTTTTCAAGCAGATAGAAAAGTTGAAAGAATAGTCTAGCATTCGTATATGCTTTATATAGATTCATCAATTCAGTTGATCTCTTTATGTAATTTTTTTCTGTGACATTTAAAAGGAAGCCTCAGACGCATGGTACTTTAACCCATAGACTGTAGCATACATCTCCTTAAAATAAGGACATTATTACATAACCACAGCACCGTGATCAAACCTAAGAAAATTTATAGTAACTCCATCATATCATTTGATAACCACTGCGTATTCAAATTCACTCCATTGAGGAATTATTTTTTTAGCTAAAATACAGCTAAATGTGAACCAGACTGTTTTTTTTTTGGCACCTGACCTAACGTCTGTTGACATCTTTTTTTTTCTTCTTCTTCTTCTCCTCCCCAAAGCCCCCCAGTACATAGTTGTATATTCTAGTTGTAGGTTTTGGCTCTGCTGTGTGGGACGCCACCTCAGCATGGCTTGATGATCGGTGCTAGGGCCACCCTGGGCTGCCGAAGTGGAGTGCATGAACTTAACCACTCAGCCATGGGGCCAGCCCCTGAATCAGACTATTTTTAAATAGAGTTCATTTTTAAACAGTTTTCTATTACTAAACAAAACATGTCCTTAAAGAACACGCACACACACGCACAAAGGAAACAAACAAAAAATCAGAATTATAGGGGCAGGCCTGGTGGCTTAGTGGTTAAGTTCTCACTCCACTTTGGTGGCCTGGGGTTCACAGGTTCAGATCCTAGGCACAGACCTATGCACTGCTTATCAAGCCAGGCTGTGGCAGGCATCCTACATATAAAGTAAAGGAAGATGGGCACAGATGTCAGCTCTGGGCCAATCTTCCTCAGCAAAAAGATGAGGATTTGTGGCACATGTTAGCTCAGGGCTAATCTTCCTCAAACATAAAAAAAGTCAGAATTATAATTCTGACCCTACCAGAGTAAGTTGTTGACACCTTGTATATATCCCTACAGATTCTTTTCTGTACGTATATAAATTCTTAAAGTAGACATATGACAAACGTACTGTTTTGCTACTTGCTTTTTCGCTTAGCGTATTGTAAACATCTTTGTGTCAGTTAATAGACTTCTACAACATTTGATGGCAGTATACTATTCTTTTATTTGAGCTTTGTCCTAATTTATTGAACCAGTCCCCGATTTAGGCCATTGTTTCCAACTTTTGACTACTACAAATGCCACTGTTAGAAATATCTTACTCTCCTTTCCTTAGGGGCTAATCTCAGAAGCAAAACTGCTTGATCAGAGCTTGTAGAGCATGCACATCTTTAAGGCTTTTGTTACATGTTCCCCACTAGAAGCGTCATCCATGTTAGACTCAGTCAGTATAGCTGGTTGCTTGATCCTTGCACTTTCCATATCAAGTATTATTTTTGTGTATCTTCTCAAAATTCTCATTTATGTATATTTTTAATTTAATAAATATCGCAGTGAAGTTTTAATTTACCTTTCTCTAAATTCTGAAGATGTTAAATGTTTTATATTTTACTGTTCCATGCTTTTTCTATTTGTGAATGTGTTGTTTTGTTACTAGTTTAATAACAGTTTTCTGTGTATTAAATATATTAACCCTTGATCTAGCTTATTTTTCTGTTTGTTTTCAGCCTAAGTTATTATTGATAGTCCCTTATATACAAATGTTTAAAAATTTATGTTAAAAATCTATGAATCTTTTACTTTGATGTCTGCCTTTTTTGTCATGTTTAGAAAATTCTTCTCACCTGAGGGTTATGTATAATACATAGTCACCTACATTTTCCTGATTACTTTCATTTGTTACATTTAAATCTTGACTCCACCTGGAGTTTATTTTAGTTTTAATTTTTTCCTAATAACTAATTAAGTGTCTCCACATTTATTGACTATTTCCTTCTTTATTACTGGTTTGAAATTCCACCTTCAGATCTGTTTCTGGACTTACTATTCTAATCCACTGATCTCTTTATCTAATCCTATTGACTGTTCAGTATTGACTCATTTTCAATATTGTTTTAATATCTGGTGGACAATAAAACCTTGTGTTTTTTTAAAGTTTCTTAAATGTTCTCTCAAGCTCCTGGATCATAATTTTTTTTTTCCATTTTGAAGATGACCTGTTGATATTTTGAAAGTGGAGAAAGGATGAATTAATATTTTTTTAGTTTAACTTAGTTTAACTCTAGTTTAACTTAGCTGAAATAATGTGTCTAATTTTTCCAAAGTAACTGCAGCATTTTACATTCCCACCAGCAGTGTATGAGGGTTCCAGTTTCTCCACATCCTTTTCAAACTTTTATCATCTGTCTTTTTTATTATAGCCATCTTAATGGGCGTAAAGTGATAACTCATGATTTTGTTTGCGTTTTCCTGATGACTAAAGATATTGAGCATCTTTTCATGTGCTTACTGGCCATTTATAGATCTTCTTAGGAGGAATGTCTATTCAGATACTTTGCCCATTTTTTAATTGGATTATTTATCTTTTTATTCCTGAGTGGGAAGAGTTCTTTATGTGTTCTACATAGAAGTCCCTTGTCAGATGTGTGATTTGCAAGTATACTCTCTTACTGTATGGATTGTCTTTTCATTTTCTTGATGGTGTCCTTTGAAGCACAAAGTTTTAAATCCTTAGTGAAGTCTAGTTTATCTAATTTTTCTTTGTTGCCTGTGATTTTAGTGTCTTATCTTAAGAAACCGTCACCTAATCCAAGGTCATGAAGATTTATACCTACATTTTCTTCTAAGAGTTTTATACTTTTAGCTCTTATATTTAGTCTTTGATCTGTTTGGAGCTAATTTTTGTATATGGTGTGACCTAGGGGTTCACCCTCATTTTTTTGCATATAGATATCCTGTAATTTTTGCTTAAACACAAAAGAATATTTAACAATATAGTTTACATTTATTTACAGTTCACTTGCTTTTTTGTTTAAGCAATCATATTCATTTCAAATATTCAGAATTCATAATTTTCTTATTTTTTAAGTATTGGAATTCACTGTAAACTTCACTAAATAAATCTAAATTCAGTTTGCAGTATAACTGTAAACTTTGCCTAAAATATAGCAAAAGAATCTGTGTTTTAAAATCCTGCCTATCACTTTCTCTGTGTTACAAAAAGTAAATTCATTTTGTAGGAGAAATGGATTCAGTTAAACCATTCATATTCTTTATCCTATACGTGTTCATGTGAACCTGTACAGTTTTCTAATGATGTTGTAGTATTTGTTTTTCTTTCTTTGCCCAGACTTTCGTCACTACTTTTTTTCAGTCCTCATACAAAAAACATATTCTCTGTTTCTCATTTATCGTATTATTTTTATTTAATTTTAAGATTTTGTTTAAAGAGATGGGCATATTGATTATATGGTGTTTCAGTCTACACTTACATCTCTTTGAAATGCCTTTTTAAAAAAGTGTTACTTCACTTTTCAAAGGACTAAGCCTTAAATAGGCATTTCTTTGTAATAATAGTAACTGTGTAAACAGTCCTTATTGAAAATAGTGCATGGGGCTGGCCCGGTGGCGCAGCGATTAAGTTCGCATGTTCTCCTTCGGCGGCCTGGGGTTTGCAAGTTCGGATCCCGGGTGTGGACATGGCACCGCTTGGCAAGGCATCCCACATATAAAGTGGAGGAAGATGGGCACGGATGTTAGCTCGGGGCCAGTCTTCCTCAGCAAAAAGAGGAGGATTGGCAGCAGATGTTAGCTCAGGGCTAATTTTCCTCAAAAAAAAAGAAAATAATGCTTAATATCTAGTGGGTACTTAACAAATATTTGTGTAATGAATGATGCCATACCCAATGCATTATTTATTTAATATATACATAGTATATATTTTTCTTCTTTTGCATCCCCCAGATTGCTTAGTCTGCTATGGAATTTGCCATCCACGTTGATGTTGATGGAGATTTAAAACTGGATGCTATAAGCAGTGTTGTTTGACCAAGACCCACAGTAAGGAAGGCAGTTTATGTTGTGACCTAGTACACACATAGAAATTACGTTTTCATGAAGGAGTACTTAGCCTTACTATGCTTAATGCACTCTTGATATTTTCTAATGTATTTTATTCCATTTTTTTTTCAGTTGCTAGTATGGATGTTCTAAATTGATTTCATGACCAACTAGTGGGTTAGGGGAAAACACTGCGTTAGAGCAAACTATGCCCGAATATTTGGCCATGAAGTGTTACTGCAGTGTTTTGTGCAAGGTGAACCTCACTGTTAGAACAAAGCTTTCCTTATTTTAATGAGGAAAATCTGGTGTCACAAATCAGATACTCTGGTTTGCTTTCCGTTGAAGGTTAGAATTTGGTGTTATTCCTTATGGAAACTCAGTTAATATAAAAATGAAAGCCAAATTTTTAACTAAATTATTAAAATTGTCATCTGATAACAGATGCAGATCACAGGGAAATATGGTTGATAAAGGCATTTTTCATTTTTCTACAAGAGCATAAATATGTTATGCCCTTGGGTTAAAGTGTATTAAAAAAATTCTAGCCAGAATTTTAGAAAAGAAAAAACAAAGTTCAAGGCTTTTGTGAAATGCATGCTAATTTTCTAGATGTTACCCAATGGATTAATAATCACTTATACAAAGTGATCATAGAGCCTGGCCCCGTGGCGCAGTGGTTGAGCTCAGTGGGCTCTGCTTTGGTTGCCCAGTTTCGCCTACACCACTCATCAGCCATGCTGTGGCAGTGACTCACATATAAAGTGGAGGAAGATTGGCACAGATGTTAGCTCAGGACTAATCTTCCTCAAGCAAAAAACGAGGAAGACTGGCAACAGATGTTAGCTCAGGACTAATCTTCCTCAGCAAAAAAAAAAAGATTATAGAAAAGTGTCTTCAAATAGAAGGCAAGAAAATGTCTTCTCATTTTCTAACTTAAAAAACCCCAGACCTACATTTCTTTCCTTTTATGTGATTACAGTGTGCAAAAAGGTTTGATGAACTGAAGAGCAGTGGAAGCTCACCTGTTGACAACCAGTATAGTCCTCTAATGGCTGCTGGAGATAGTCCTGTTGAAACTTTAGCCACATATATCAAATCTTCGCTTCTTGACACACAGGGAGAATTTCAGGAGACTCTACTTGGTCAGGATGCAGTTTCCAAAACAGGTAAGGTTTTAAAACAAAATGCAGTGTTTGTCCTAGTGATAATTCTGCAAGATATTATTCATTCCAATCAACTTTTCTCTATTTTTAAAGGCTAATATAAACGTTAATAGAAAAATCTATTAGTATTTGTATCTTCCTGAATTTTAGAAATTTGACTTTGCTATATTCGAAAAGAAATTTAAATATTAGTATACAGGTCAAACACTGTTACCAAAAAAAGCTCTTTACTATATCAAAATTTACTACTCCAGTCTGTAAGCATAGTTATGTCATAAATTTTAAAGGGATTTGACCCATACTTTTTGCTCAGTCTCTTTTTACTGGGAGAATCTTGCTTGTCTCTCGTGTTATCTTTTTTACAGCTGCCCTTTATTGCAGTCAACAATAGCTTGAAATGACACAGTGGCAGGGTAGAAGAGAGATTTTCCACAATTATGTTCAAAATAATAACTGGTTTTAGAAATCCTCGGAGTGTAGTGAGTTACTTTAATCTGCAGCAGCAGTCAGAGTATTGATATAAAAATTGGCTCCAGGAAAAGAAAACCATATTGTTGGTTTTTGAACATTTGACCCCCGTCCCTTCACACCATATCAATATTTTTAAATCTTCAGTGTAATGTTAGCAATTTGTGATCCTTTTTTTGTACTGTTTCTTCCATATACCTGTAGAAATATTAAGGGAAATTCCACCTGACAAAGTACCATCTTTAACTAGGCCTGGAAACCATGCATTTACAGTGTAACCATTCAGTAAGTAAAAATCAATTCTCAGCTAGAAACGCTAACCTCCCCCCTTTGTTTTTGTATGTGTTTGTTTCTGTATTTAAGGAAGACATAGTATAGCTTCCACAAGGAATTGTTCTTCAGAAAGTGAAAATTGTACTACTCGTAATGGTGGAGAAAAGACTGAAGAATCTGAAGGGTAGGAGGCTGGTTCTTTGCTAGATAAGATTTAATATGAATATCAACTTCAAATTATAAAATATTTGGTTGGTGATTGTATACATCAGTTACCATAATTTAGGAATTTCACACTACACAATTGCTGAAACAGTTGGAATCAGCTTAATTTGTGTGTTGAACGATAAACAGTTGCTTGATAGCTAAACGTATGGCTTATTCATGTTATTTATAAATTGGAATACAATTTTCCATTTTAAAAATTCATTTTCATATTTGTAAATATTAGAAATAACATCTATTAACATAAAACTTTGAAAAGTAAATTTTAAAACTCAAAGAAAAGTCTCTGCCATTAGTTCTCCAACTTTATTCAAGAAACTGGATTTGTATCTTAGACCTATTTGAATATAATTACTCATTATAGAAACATATAAAAATTAGAATATGTCTTCCAATATATTGCAAGTTTTGATAGCTTGTATTATTTTGTATATTTTACAAATATACATATTTTAAGTTTTCACTTTGATGAATTTTAACAAATGGGTGCATCATGTTGCCATCACCCAAATTAAGATATAGACCATTTTCATCTCTGAAAGTTCCTTTGTGTATTTCCAGTTTTGATAGTATTTTTTATAACAGCTTTATTACTATATAATTCATTTACCATCAAATTTACCCTTTTGAAAAAGTTCTGACGATGCATGATGGTGATGATTGTACAACAATGTGAATATATTTAATGCCACTGGACTATACACTTAAAAATGGCTAAGATGCAGATTTTATCCTATGTGTATTTTTGCTACCATAAAAAAAGTCACTCTTTTGAAGTGTATCGTTCAGTGATTTTTAGTTTATTCACGCAGATTTTTAACTGAGATTTTTGTGTGTGCCACAAAAATTTATCAGATAATATTTTTTACTGGAATTATCTAATATTTCATTTATGCAACTTTGGGCCAGTTCTTGGTGCTAGTCAAGACTTCTCTCTGCTTCCAAGTTTTTTTTTTTTAAGGTTGGCACCTGAGCTAACATCTGTTGGCAATCGTTTTAATTTATTTTTTCTTCTTTTTCTTCCCCCCCTAGTACATAGTTGTATATTCTAGTTGTGAGTGCCTCTGGTTTTGCTATGTGGGGCACCGCATCAGCATGGCCTGGCAAGCAAGCGATCCCATGTCCGCCCCTGGGATCTGAACCGGCGAAACCCCAGGCTGCCAAAGTAGAGTGCCCGATCTTAACCCCTTGGCCACGGAGCCAGCTGGAATTATCTAGTATTTCATATTGTGGTCCAGAAAGCCACAGAAACTTTATGCTTCTTTATACCAGCCATTATCTGTTTATATTTGACCATAATTTCTTTGGAAAAACAGTTTGCAAAGTTATTTAATTCCTTTGACTTTGACAGAGCGTTGATTAAGGATCCTTTTTCTGGTAGCCCAATTTTATTCCAATATAATTTTTTTTGTATTAGAAATTTATGAAGTTCAATTAAACACATTAAATTCGTATTGTAGAATAGTGTATCTCTTCCTGTTTATGCTGTTCCTTTTGTAATGACATGAAAGCACTTATGGCTCACACTGATGTGTCTTTTTGATGTGATATAACTGTCAAGGGAGAGTAAATTCAAGGCGTATATAATTTTTGAAGCAATTTTTCTGATGCATGATCTAAACTTTTCTTAAATTATTTTTAAATATGTAAATAAGCACATTGTCGTCTTAAGAATCCTTTTAGCCACATTTACTAATTTATATTTAATGAATGCCAAGAAACAAACTTTCTTGCTGTTAAAAATAAAGTACCCATTCTAATTTTTTTGTTCTTTTTAAGCTATTTTCCTACTTACTAACAGTAAGAAAATTTTAGTATTTAATCTTTATCTCCTTCCCATACCCATAACCATGTAAAAGTGCTGTTTTATGTTCCTCAAAAGAATTAGAATGTATTATTTAATTTTTTTGGGTGAATTGGTATTTTTTTTAAAACCTTATAATTAACTTATAACTTGAAAAGTAAATTTTAAGCCATGTAAATTATGAGTCCTTTAGTAAAAATATTTTTGTTTTATTAAATCAGTAGCTTAACTAAAATTAGTGATAATCTAAGATAGAATCAGGTTAGCAAGACAATTATGAAAAATTCTGAATGTCAAACCCTATAAAACTGATTTTGTGGTCAAAACCTTCAAAAACTTCTTGTTCTCGTACTTCCAATAAATATCGATATTCTTGGCTCCTCTTCTGAAACTCTAATAATTTCGTTTCTGTGTAACATTTTTTATGAAGGCCAAACATGTTGATCCATGTATGTGATGAAGCAAAAAACCTGAAAGAAGATTTTATTTGCCCACGAGATCTTTTGATATCAGAAATGAAGTACTTTGCTGAATATTTATCTATGGATGCCCAGCGCTGGGAAGAGGTGGACATTTCAGTTCATTGTGACGTTCACATTTTCAACTGGTTGATAAAATATGTTAAAAGGAACACTAAGGAGAATAAAGATTGTGAGATGCCTACTTTAGGTAAAAGACAATCTATTGCTTATTTTGTAGTGAAATTTCTGTGTCACCTGGTAGTTGCTTCAGGCCAAACATGAAATGTGGAAAATTGTTCGGACGTTAGTATTTATGCTCAGCTTAGGAAACTGATAGGTCATCTTTTTTTAGTAAATTACAGTGAACTTATGGCAAATGGACAAGTCTCTAGATCAGCAGTTCTCAGTGTGTGATACATGCACCACTTGAGTCCTGGAGATCCTTTTAGAGGATCCACGAGGCCAAGACAATTTGCATAATAATACCAAGATGTTATTTGTCTTTTCTGTGTGTTGACATTGTTCTGACAGATGGTGCAGAAGTAATGGAGGATAACACTATGGGAGCTTTAGCACACATCAGAGCAGGGGCACCAAACTGTACTAGTGGTCACTGTATTCTTTAACAGTGTGTGCTCACAGTTAAAAAGGAAAAAAAGAAGAGAAAAAAATCCAGTTTCACTTAAGAATGTCCTTGATAAAGCAGTGAAGATTACTGATTTTATTAACTCTTGACCCTTGAGTACATATCTTTTTAATATTCTTTGTGATGACACAGGAAGTACACTTCTACTGCACACCAAAGTATGATGGTCGTCTTGAAGAAAAGCACTTGTGCAGTCGAGCTGCAGGTTAAACAACCTGCTTTTTTTAAAAAAGTGGGAAACCATTTTTAATTGAAAGAATGACTGACAGACACATTTCGGTTGTTCAGACATAGGCATTTGACAGATATTTTCCTGAAAATGAATTAAGTGAGCTGGTCAGTTTAAGAGAAACAACTGACAGTATTTGTCACCAACGATAAAACTCAAGGTTTCAAGTGAGAATTAGCTTTGAAACTTGTGTCTGCTTCCATGTGCTTGACAGCTTCTCAATATTTAAAGCCTTTTCTGATGAGACTTGTGATCATATTAACAAATGTGATTTTTTTTTGTATATCGTACAGTGAATGTTTCAACACTTGGAAGATCTGCATATCTAAGTGACCTATCTTTTCCAAATGGCCACTGCATAAGGTTAAAAAAAATCATGCATGGATTAAAGATCTATTTAAAGTGCAAAATAAATAGGTGGATTTTGAGGTAATAGAATAGGAAAAGTTCATTGATATAATTTCAGATTCCATTGCAGTTAACCTTTAAGAAACTACCGTTTGTCAAGTTTTGATGTAGTATCAAGGAAGAATACCCACAAATTCAGTGTAGAAACAGATGTGAGAATCCAGCTGTCTTCTATTAAGTCAGAGTTTGAAGAAACTTGCAAACAATGTCAGAGTGTTACTCTTCTTGCTAAATTTTTTTTCGTTTTGGGAAATACAGTTATTTTTCATAAAAATATATTAATGTGTAATGATTGTATTATTCTTTTTAAATGAATTAGTTTAAAAATTTTTTTCTGTTTTAATTTCTAATACATTTAATACTTACAGATATAACCCACATGAACAAAACCTCTTTAGGATTCTCAGTTTTTAAGATTGTGAAGGAGTCTTGAGATAGAGAGTTTGAGAACCAGTGTTCTAGATAATAGGAAGAATAATTACTAAGATATCTTTCACTGGGCATAGACTTGTATAGGATGTCACACTTGCGGTTTAATGAAGTCTTTCTCTGCACTAGAATTGCTATTTACAGCAGTACCAAAATATTTCTAAACTTTTATACTGTCCATATAGATTTATTTACTAATAAAAGTTTTCTGAGGAAGTTTATAATTTATTACATTTTAGTGACCGAATTAATGAAAAAGTTTTCATTAGTAAATTTGAGTGATCTTTAAATTAAAATTACAAGATTGCTAAATCAAAATTTTCAGCCAATCAGAATCCAGAGATTCCAGACTACCCAGATGTGATATGTATGTGGAAAATAAAAATTAAAATATGTAGAGAGAAAAAACTCTTGTTTGATCCAACATGTATTTATGAGTGTAGTAAAGGTAAAAGAAATGGAGCAAACTAGTTACTCCGTAATCTTTAACCTTAAATCAGTGGCTGCAAATGTAAATATTTATAAAAGAGATCTTTATTCTACCCAGGAAAAGTACCAAAATGCTTAATTAAATCTTGAATAATCCAAACACTGGGTTTTAAGTGGGATGGAGTATATTACAATTTCCTGAGGAACTTTTTCACCAACTCCTTCCTCCCTTCACAATTTCTATTTGAGAACCTTTAATCCAGAATTGTTATTTAAGGAAAGATTGAGATTACTTATTTTAATCATTGTCTGCATAGTACTTTATTTGGAAGGATTGTTTTAGCACTATAATAGTAAAAAACACAGTTTTTTCTCTTTCTTAAGTATACGTCATGGGTGATGACTTAGGTTTACTAAAATCATCATCAGCTGGCATCCTCCTTTGCCTGGTTATGCTTCTGAAAGCTCACGCATTCTGCCTTCAGGAAGTAACTTGAGCACTTCTACAGTGGTAAAGTTTGTATTGCCTTTCAGAATCTTTTTAATTAAGTATTTGTTCATAATAAGCCTTGAATTACTTTTGAAATAACTTCACTAATAGCAAATGCTCTCATTAATCATTTAAAAGTTTTTCTCACTGTGGGTTTTGTGTGATGAACTGTATTCTCAGTTTTACTTATCTTTTCCCCTAGTTTAGTTATGGAGAAGTTTGCGTGTGTCGTATCTTTAGCTATAGTCTTACTTGATGTGAATCTAATTCCAGGGCAAATTTATTATGCGTTTTCTCTGCACCCTGAGTTTTAACAAGGCAGTGTCTTTCTTCATGTATGTAAGCCATAGCAAGCTTATATTAAATTGTCCTTGTGGAAGTCACATCCTCTTGTAAGGTGAAAAGGAGCCTGTTCTAAGGAGATTGAGGTACAAATCAAAAGGAGAATTTAATTTTTTCTCTTTTTTTTTTATAGAGCCAGCAAATGTCATTTCAATTCTTATTTCTTCGGAGTTTTTGAAAATGGATTCATTGGTAAGTATTAATAAAAAACCCAAGCTATTCTATTCACCCATACTTGAATTAACATATAACTTGATTTTTTCCTTCAATTGTCATCTAGAATTTTCTAAATTCTAAGACATCTCACTGAAATAGTTGTTGATTCAAGAGTGTAATTTCATTAGAATAAACTGCTCGAGTTCGGAGGTATTTTGTTCTGTTGAGAAAGGGTTAAGGCTGCTATGTATCATTTGTATATTATGCCTATAAAGCAGGCAATTTATTCTCAAGGAATAGCTCCCTGTTGTATTAGATGAAACTAAACAAAATTAACTTTACCCCAAAAGGAATTTTGCTCTAAAACCAAATTAATGAGAATTAATTGGAATGTATTTTTTCACTCTTTAAGTAATTTCTTTAAGCATGTTTTGCTTATTTGTGTCTTTTGATTATAGTTCAGCAAATTAAGAACAAATGCCCAACTGTTAAATGATATTTTATATGTATAAACCAGATGCTCATGTCTGTTGTTTATTTGATGAAACATAAAAGCACAATGTATACATATACATATCAAGCTCTAACATTAAATATATTTGTTTTTCTTCTTTTTCTTTCTGTTTAATACATTTCTTTATCATGCAAATGTTTTTATATGTTTTTGTGGTTTCACTTTAAATAAATATTTGCGTTTAGCCCCTGGTAAAACTATACAGGGCAGAATACTTTTTTACTATGTTTACAGATGTGAAGCTGGTTTGTTTATTTGATTGTTTGGGGTTTTACTAGTTCCCTGTATTCTTTCTACTCCTTAGTCCCTCCTCATTCAGTTGCTGGTATTAATTGCTTCAGGGGAGGGCTGCAGAAAAAAAGCAGAGACTGAGTCCTTAAACTTTGAGTTTTGAAATCTAAGCCCTGAAGGATAATTTTTATGCCATAAGCAAAGTACTTGGAAGAATACATGATTAGCCAGTGCTAGTTCCCCAAAACCCAAATTCACCTCAAAAAGTAGATAAATATACCTCAGGTTGGAGAAAAGGAAAGAAAATCAGAGAAGCAAGCACAACACAACTGAGAAAACCCTAGAGTGACTGAAATTATGTGTCTGCCACTCAGAGAAATGGAGACTTAAAGTGTCACTAAGTTTAGTTATAGGAGGTCACATATTCTATACACTTGAGTTGGTGGACTAAGATTTATACTTGCCACAACCGTAAAAGATGCTTATTGCATTATTGTTTGAAATATTCTAAGGAGATTAAAAATGGTTTTTGTAGCTATGTATATATGTTTGTACAAATTTGACCTGCTGGACCACTCTGGAACAGTGTAGATTAACCCAAATAGGCAAAACCCAGTTAGTGCCTAGCAATACATGGATGAGGCTTTTAATGAATTTTTTCTTTGAAAGGTATTGATATGACATTATCCTTCATGCTACTCTTTTCAACATTCATTTTCTACTCTGTGTTTTTTAGGTTGAACAGTGTATTCAGTATTGCCATGAAAATATGAATGCCATAGTAGCTACCCCATGCAACATGAACTGTATTAACGCAAATCTGCTTACACGTATAACTGACCTGTTCACACACAATGAAGTTGATGATTTAAAGGACAAGAAAGATAAGTTTAGGAGGTAATTTTTAAAATTTAATTTTAAACCTAATGTTCCTGTTAGAAAAAATATATTCCTATTTCATTTTAGTAAAATATTCTATTTTTAGAATAGATTTAGAAATATATTTCCATTTTATTTTAAACGAAGTAAAACTTATCCAGAGCCAATGGCTCAAGATAGAAAATTAGTAATTAAATTAGTTATTTTGTATAATGTACATGTGAGAATATTGTGGTAGTGAATTTTGTTAAAAATTATTAAAACAGGCCTTAGCATAAAGGGGAAGAGTGATATGAGATGAGGTCAACAATGATATCATTTAGGGGCTGCTTTGGTCATAGCAAGGAGGGTATACTTTATTCTAAGTATGAATGCAAGCAGAGGAGTGACATGATCTGATTTGTTTTTAAGAGATCATTCTGGTTGCTGTGTGGAGAATAGACTGTAAGGAAATAAGAAGCAAGGAGACCTGTTGTGAGGCTAGTGCAGTAGTCTGGTGAGAGATGAAAGGGCTTGGACTAGAGTGGAGGCAGTGGAGCTTCCACTGTTGAAGATAGGTTCAGAGTATGTTATTAGAAAGATTTGACAGATTTTCAAATGGAGCGATGTGGGAAGAGAGAGAGTATTCTAAGATAATTACCAGGTTTTGGAGTTGACCAACTAAGTAGATGGTAGTGTCATCAGTAGACAGGGGAAAGATTGGGAGGAGAGACTGGGGTGAGGGGAATCAAGAGATGGGTTTGGGTCTTGTTAAGATTATTTAATATATTTAATATACTTCTTGAACATCCAGGGAGGATGGCAGGTAGATAGTTGGATATGTGCCTGAAATTTAGGTCAGAGGTTAGGGCTTCGAGATAGAAATTTAAAAGTAAGTTAGGTTTAAAACCGTGGAACTGGATGAGATTTCCCAGCAAGACCATGTTTTCCCCACTGCATCCATCACCTTTGCTATAAATCAGGTGACTGTATGTGTGAGGTCTGTTCCTGAATTCTCCATTTTGTTTTGTTGATTTCTTTGTCTGTCCTTGTGTCAGTAGCACTGTCTTAATTACTGTAGCTTTGTAATACTTTTTAGTATCTAGTAATCTAAATTCTCCAACTTTACCTTTCCTCAAGATTGCTATCTTGACCATTTTAGGTCCTTTGCATTTCCACGTAACTTTTATAATCAGACTGTCCATTTTCTCTCTCTCACACGCACCCATACACACATCTGCTGCAATTTGGGGTTAATATTGAACCTGTAGAGGCCGGCCCTGTGGCCAAGTGGTTAAGTCCCACATAGCACAAATGTAAGGACCTACAACTAGAATATACAACTATGTACTGGGAGGTTTGGGGAAGAAGAAGAAAGAAAAAAACAAAAAAGGTTAGCAACAGATGTTAGCTCAGGTACGAATCTCTAAAAAAGAAGTGATCAAATGTGTGAAATGCTGCTACAGTGTAGAATAAGTTGATGACAGAAATTTGATGAATTGTATTTAGACAGCTTTTTTCCAGATGTTTTGCTCTGAACAATTGCTGAAAAACTTAGCAGTAGCTAAGGCTCAAGAGAGAATTTTTTTAAAGAAGAGAGATATTAGATTATGTTTATATACTGATCAGGATGATTCATTAAAGGAGAAATTGATAGTGCAAGGGATTATCCAAAAGTTTAGTCCTTAAGGGGAATGAGACAGAGGGAAATTGTCCACGAGCTAAATACTTGAAAACAGGCTTGGGATCCGAAATCAGATCTGGCCTTTAATAGCAGCAGACATTACGCGAGGGAAAATAGAGACAGTCAGGACGTACAAGTGGAATTCATGACATACTTAGAGGACTTGAACTTCAGTCGTACTATGCATAGTAATAAAGTAGTTAACATTCACTGAATGCTTAACACTACGCCTGCTACGCTTTAAAAGCATTATCTCATTTAATCCTCATAAAACCTTGTGGGTTTGGAATTATGAACCTCATTTTACAGATGAGAAAACAAGATTCAGAGAGATTAATTGACAAAGTTCACACACCGAATTATTGGTAGACCCAGGATTGTTAAATTCCCCAAATCCTCAATCTTGAGTATTTCAGTAACGAAAGATTAAAAGAGAGGTAGGTATCCATCAATCTTATTTTTCTTAGGAAAACAGATCTTGATCAAGTAGTTCTTATTAGTAGGTTTATCTACTTAGAACACTAAAAATGTATTACAAGTTCCCAAAGAGAC
The DNA here is from genome assembly GCF_041296265.1 of Equus caballus. NCBI lineage: Eukaryota > Metazoa > Chordata > Mammalia > Perissodactyla > Equidae > Equus > Equus caballus. Next base: position 55,808,091 of record NC_091698.1, on the reverse strand, counting down.
ACTCTCTAAGGATTTATTAATCTTCTTCTCTACGCGTGCAGATGGGTCAGTGTGTATTTTCGTCACTATGAAGTACCTTTAGTGAAGTAAAGATAGAAAATTAATTTGTTGGTCATTTGTTGTTAATAGTAAACTTTTTTGTAAGAAGATTGAGAGACTGTTTGATCCTGAGTACCTGAATCCAGATTCTCGGAATAACGCAGCAACATTATACAGGTATGGGGATGTATTTTTCTTTGGTACGCTATATAATGCAGCTAAATTCTTTAATATTACTACATTTTAAACTTTCTTCTTGCCTATTTTTATATCTTCTTTGTGTTGTAGATGCTGTTTGTGTAAGAAACTTTTAACAAAAGAAACAGAAAGAAGAATTCCTTGCATTCCTGGAAAAATCAATGTGGATCGACATGGAAATATTATCTACATTCACATAAGGTATAGTAAAAATAAAATACAGACTTTTTGTGAATTACTAGTGTATTTACAAAAGCATAACTACTCCTTGAAGGAGTAGGATAACATCTTTTCTGCATATGATGCAACTTTGATTTAGAAAGATGCTACTTTAAAAACAAAGTTGTTGCAAAAGCTCTATTTTATTTACTAGGTAAACATCATGATGTTTTTAAACTTTAAAATAGTAAAAATTATTCTTCATTAATCTTGAAAGACATTCTGGTCAATGCCATTAAAATGATTTCTTTTCACTAACAGATTTTAGTTATCTACATAAATGTTATATTTAATTTGACAAGATAACTAAATTTACCTTCAGATGAGTTTTGATGAATGAAGATTTTCCATAATCTATTTGTTCTTCATACTTTGTCGGTATTCCATTAATACATAGTCCTTTTTTATTATTGTTTGAGTTCAAAACCAGTTCTTATGCTGTGTTGGGGAGAGAGTGTTGTAAATTGGTGTGATGTCTCAGGAAAGCAGAAACTTTAAAATGTATATATTCTCTGACAATCTCCTACTGCTAGGAATTTATTCAAAGAGGTAATGTTGGATTTGTGAAAACACTTAATAAGGACATTTATTGCTAGATATATTGCTAGATTGTTTAAATAGAAAAAAAACGGAAACACCCAAAAGATTAAACAAACTAAGATATATCCATACAATAGTATATCTATATAAAACACATCTAATCAATTCTCAATGTGCAGCCTTTGAGAATAATGTTGTAAAAGAAAATATACTTACATAAAAAGTTGTTAGTAGTAAATTTAGGGAGAAAAAAACAGATTATAAGACAAACCTAGAAACGTGTTCACTGAAATGTTAACTGGTGTTACCTCTGTGTGATAGTATTATGGATGATCTTAACTTTCTTTTTGCTTGTTCTTTTCTCTATATTAAAAATGGACAGTGGGGCTGGCCCCGTGGCCGAGTGGTTAAGTTCGCACACTCCGCTGTAGGCGGACCAGTGTTTCGTTGGTTCGAATCCTGGACGCGGACATGGCACTGCTCATCAGACCACGCTGAGGCAGCGTCCCACATGCCACAACTAGAAGGACTCACAATGAAGAATATACAACTATGTACCGGGGGGCTTTGGGGAGAAAAAGGAAAAAAATAAAATCTTTAAAGAAAAAAAACGGACAGCACTTTTTAAAGAAAAAACCCTACGAATGTTACATTTCGTATTTTAAACATTAAAACAGAAATACAGAGAAATACTTACATTTGACCCTACTATTAATAGCGCAGTCAATTTTAAAATGTTTCATTTTTCTCTCTGTACAATAATCAGGCAATCTTCACTGGCTATTGCAAGCACCTGGGATTTTATAGCTTTTTGTCTTGAGAGTTGATTCGCCTTTTGAAAATTACTTCCATTCTGACAGCAATAACTATTAATACTATGTGAAGAAGTTGATAGTAACTGCAACTTTGAATAAAAAGTATTTCCTACAAGTCAGCTGTTGGTGCATGCATTTAAAAAATTGCCTTTAAATAACTTAAAACAGATGTGCCTGTATAATTTGTAGTAACATGATGGTGTTTTATTTCTTGAACTGAGGACAAAAATAGAAAAGTTCAAAAAGATTATGAGACTTGGGGAAAAAATAAGAACTTGAGTTACATATGACCATAGCAAGTAGGGTTTTACGCTTTTGCTATTTTTTAAGTCTATATTTTTTAATTTAAAAATGTGTATTATTAAGACCTGATAGCATGTTACTGTATTACTCAATTACTAGAAAATGCTTTGTGAAAATGATGTAAAGAGCTAATACATAATGAAATGTTTAGAAGCGCCAATAATTAATAACAACTTATTTTACAATACACACAGTTAGAGTAAAGGTTCCATTTAGCAACATATGCCTAAGTCCCAACTGTTAACCTACTCAAGCTATATTAAATTTATAACCTTTATCTTCCTTAGGAAATAATTTGGCATTCAGTCTTTCATACCGTTTTCTGTTGTCCACAGAAAAAGAAAGAATATACAAGCTCCCAGATGAAATTTTATCTACTGTTCAGTGTAGTCCGTCCCACAGCCATCATTTGGGAAATGGTTTTGGAAATAAGCCACAAATTTAAAAACATTTGCTTAAAACAAATTATGTTGCTTGCTTGTAAAATAATATAACAATCAAGGTTCTTTTCCCCAGAGATAAGACTTGGGATGTTCATGAGTATTTGAATAGTCTTTTTGAAGAATTAAAATCTTGGAGAGATGTATATTGGCGTTTGTGGGGAACAATCAATTGGCTATCTTGTTCAAGATGTTACCAGGTAAGGTTTGGTTTTTTTAAATATCTCACTCTGCAAACAATGAGAGCACGCTGTTTTGGATATATGTTTGAATGTGTTGAACAATATCTGACATCTTTTTAAAGAAACTAGTGGCAAAAACTGTGATGCTATTAAACATATATGTGGCTTCATTTATCTTACCATATTTCTTCTTCCTCTTTAGTTTTCATTGCTAAAACAATATCTTGCTGCCATTTCCAACAACATGGATGAATCTTGAGCATATTATGCTAAGCGAGATAAGTGAGACAGAAAAAGATAAGCACTGTATGATATCACTTATATGTGGAATCTAAAAGAGTTAAACCTGTAAAAAACAGAGTACAATGGTGATTACCAGGAAATGGAGTGGAGAATGAGATTGATGGTGCTTAAAGATACAAACTTGTAACAAGTGATAGATAAGACATAAGATCTAATGCACAATATAATATAGACAATAATATTGTACTATAATTATGGAATGTGATAAATATTGCTGCATTGCCAATCATATCATATATGAATGTATCAAAGTAACACGCTGTACACCTTAAACTTACACAATGTTACGTATCAAATTTATTCAGTTAAAAAACAAATCAATACCTTGCTGAATTTTTAGAAAACCAACAGATTTTAAGCAACCAAATCCATTTTTTCAGTGGAAAAAAAAAGTGCAGAATCCTTACTGCCTTTCATTATTTCCAGCCAAATTGTTTCTCTGTTAACGCATAAGTTTCTTTAGAAATTCAGGAGCACTTTGCAAATAGAGTGCTATTGATACATGCCCTTCTTGCTATAACAGTTGTGTTCCCAAAGTTTTTGTTTATTTTTTTAAATAAATGAAGTTTATAATAAAAGCATGAGAAATACTACTATTTGAAGGAACCAGTAATATGCTTTTTATAGAATAAAAATATAGAGCACAGTCATTTCCTAATTAGTCTTATGTATAAATCCAGAGTGTTGTACATAAAATTTCTTATGAATCCCTAAAGTCTCCCACCCCTCGGTGATTTTCCTGTCTCACTTGGGTAATGATTTCCAGTAGAGGGAAGGAAGAGCAGCTTATCAAAACCATCAGACTGAGGTTTTTCGAACTATATAAGTTTCCACCAGGGGGCTCCATATGTGCCCACAATTTTTTAAAATTGGACTTATATACTTATAATATTATATATTATTATATATATTATATATTATAACCATATATATTATATATATTATATTGTATAGTATATATAATATATATTATAATTATATATATATTATATTATATAACATATAATATTATATGTATAATCTACATACAGTAAAATTCATCCTTTTCATGAGGCTTGAGAAATGCATACAGTCATGTAAATACTGCTACAATCAAAGCATAGAACACTTCCATCACCCTAAACAATTCCCTCGTGCCCCTTTTTAGTCAATCGCTTCTCCCACCCTAGCCTTTGGCAACCACTGATCTGTTTACTGTCTCAATAGTTTTGACTTTTCCAGAATGTCATATAGATAGAATCATACAGCATTTACCTTTTTTAGTCTAGCTTTTTTTAGTTAGCAAAATGGATTTGAAATTTATCTGTGTTGTGGGTATCAGTTTGTTCTTTTTTATTGCTAAGTAGTAGTCCATTGTATGAATGTATCACCATATCCACTCACCACTGAAGGACTTTGAAATGTTTCTAGTTTGGGGCCATTATGAAGAAAGCAACTATAAACATTTCCGTACAGGTTTTTGTGTGAACATAGGTTTTTATTTCTCTTGGGTAATTACTCAGAAATAGGGTAGAAGGTTTGTATGGTAAATGTGAATTTAACATTTGCCGTGCCTAACAGTTTTCCAAAGTCCCTGAACCATTTTGCATTCCTACCATCTATGTATGAGAGTTCCAGTTGCCCCACATCCTCACTAGCACTTGATATTGTCAGGTCGTTTTTTTGTATTTTTTTCTACTAATAGGTATGTAGTGGTCATCCCTACAATATGGAGTATCGCTCATAATGAAGGATATCAGGCTTGTAAAACCTGACTTGTAGAGCATGTCAGAATGCAGACAATTTGAGGGATTTTTTTCCCTTATTAATAGCAAATTGAATATTGATTTATAATATTTAATATTTATTAAAGAGAGTTCATGAACTCATAAAATAGTTTGTATGCAAAATACTTTGTCTATGAGTATATACCTTATAACTTTTATAAGACTCAAAAATTTTTAATTAAAAATTGTTGTTTGGGGGCCGACCTGGTGGTGTAGTTCGGGTGCTGCATTTCAGCAGCCCGGGGTTCGTGGGTTCAGATCCCAGGTGCAGACCTACACACCACTCATTAAGCCATGCTGTGGCAGTGTCCCACATACAAAATAGAGGAAGATTGGCAACAGATGTTAGCTCGGGGCCAATCTTCCTCACCGAAAAAAACAAAAACCAGAAAACAGAAACCATCATTTGAAAATCATAATTGGAGTTAATAACTAAGAATTCTGATTATAGACTATCCTTTCTTGCTTTTGTGTTCAAGATCAGTGCTTAAAATTATTAATTTTGTTATTTTCTTTAAATTATTTTGCCAACTTATAAACATATCTGAAACCTGACTCTCAATTTTACAATTAAACCTTGATAAGATTTTCACCACTGATTCAGTTACTTCATAGTTTTCATTAATACTGGTACAAATATTTACCTTAAAAAATATGTCAAAGTATAATCAAGTGAGGAAAATTTTATCTCTTCTTTTCATTAGAAAACTTTTTTAAATTGATAAGAACAGGTACTACACTGATCTTAGCCAAAAGACTGAAAAGTGATTTCACTGGAAAACTTTGTATGTGATTGGCAAATTGTAAAATTAGCTATACATCAAGATCAATTTAATTCATCTGAATTTTGAATACAGTGTTGTTTTTGCTTTTTAATAGCTTTATTGAGGTGTAATTACATGCCATAAATTCATTCATTTTAAATGTACAATTCACTGATTTTTAGTAAATTTACAGAGTTGTGCAACCATTACCACCATCCAATTTTAGTACATTTCCATCACCCCAAAAAGATCTCTTGTGTCCCTTTGCTGCTGCTCCCCAGTCTCACTTCCAACTTTAGGCAACCACTGAAATACATTTTAACAATATTAATTCTTCCAATCCATGAGCACAGAATATCTTTCTTTTTATTTGTGTCTTCTTCAGGTTTTTTCATCAGTGTCTTACAGTTTTCAGTGTACAGGTCTTTCACCACCTTGGTTAAATTTATTCCTAGGTATTTCAATATGTGGGCTTGAGTAAACTATGTTTGAGATGTATAATTTCATTCTGGGAATAATAATTGATTTTATATGTTTCTTTTATTCTTTTCCTTTATTTACAGGCTTTTCTCTGTATAGAATTTTCACATTGTCAATATCACTCAGAAACAGTGGTTTATCCTACAGCAAGTTCACTGAGTACTGTTGGCACTGGAATTTATCCCTGCTGTAACCAAAAGGTTCTTCGGTTTGATCCTACTCAGCTTACTAAGGTAAATTTTGAATGTTGCCCTTTTATAGTTATAGCACTCACTAACACTCTTTATTTAAATCTTTTCTCTTTTATTGTTTTTAAAGTATAAAGGTAATATACTCATGTAGAAAAGACTTTAAACAGTACATAAATAAGTACAATAAAAAATAGAAGTCCCTCTTCACCCTACTCCCTCATTCTCCTTCTCTTCTTAGTACAATAAAAATAGAAGTCCCTCTTCCCCTACTCCCTCATTCTCCTTCTCTTCTTAGTACAATAAAAATAGAAGTCCCTCTTCCCCTACTCCCTCATTCTCCTTCTCTTCTTAGTACAATAAAAATAGAAGTCCCTCTTCCCCTACTCCCTCATTCTCCTTCTCTTCTTAGTACAATAAAAATAGAAGTCCCTCTTCCCCCTACTCCCTCATTCTCCTTCTCTTCTTAGTACAATAAAAATAGAAGTCCCTCTTCCCCTACTCCCTCATTCTCCTTCTCTTCTTAGAGGTGACCACAGTTAACAGTTTCCTTCCAGACCTTGTTTTATATATTTCAGGCACAAATTATATGCAATTTTGTCTTGGAAATAGGATCATACTATTCATATTATTCTGTAATTTGCCTTTTTCACTCAATAATATACCTACGTTATCTTTCTGTGACATTTTATTTAACTTCTGTGCAATATTCCAAGCTATGCATATATCACAATTTATTTAACCGTTCTCCTATTAATGAATATTTAGGTTGTTTCCAGATTGATGGTATAACAGTTGCAATGAATATCCTTGCATATATATCTTGGTGCATTATGTGAGTATTGCTATGGGTTAGAGTCTTTGATCACTAATACTTTTGAAAATGTTATGTAATTAAATTTCATGAGGAGATGAAAGGCACCAAAAGCTCTTCCTCATCATCTGTGCAACAGATATTTATAAAGTACCAAAGTTGTGTTACACACTGCAAGGCGGAGAGTAGTGTGTAGAATTAGATAGTTTCTGCCTTCGTGGAACTTACAGTTCAGGCAGTAATATCAAAAGGAAAAAAAGCACACAAAGAAATGTTTGAAGAAGTATGCAGGGCCATAAGTGTCTGTAATAGGCTGATCTGACATGGGCACTGAAGTCGGGGAAAGCCTCCCAAAAGGAGTTGTCATTCCGTTGAGATCTGAAGGATGAGTAGGAGTTTGTGAAGCAAAGAGGAAGAGAAAGAACACTCCAGTCAGAACAGCAAGGTCTAAAGGTACATAGTAAAAAGAGACTGAAAGAAACTGTGCCTGTTAAAGAAAACACGCATAGTTGAAGACAAAGCTGGAGAGGTAACTAAGTGTCACACCATGTGGGGACAGGACCTTGTAGGCCAAGTTAGAGTGTTTTCTTTGTTTTGGGTTTTGAAAATATCAGTTGCATTGTGGAGAATAGCTTGGGGAAGAATCACTGGAGTCAGGTACAAGAGAACGTCATCACAGTAGTCTTAGAGAGAGATAATGGTAGCTTGGACTAGAGTAGTGGAGGTGAAGCGAAGTAGATGAATTCAGTATTTAGGAGCTAAAACTAAAATGACTTGATGGATCATATCACAAAGGGTGAAGGAACAGTCAAGGATAACTCAGCTTCTTGCTTGTGTTACTCGATAGATGGTGGTGCTGTTCACTGAGGAGGAGAAAAACTGCAAGGAATCAGGTTTGGAGAGAAGCTCATGAGTTCTGTTTTGGACATTTTGAGTTTGAGGTGCTTTATGAGATAACCAGGCAAACAGTGTTAGCAATATGGGTTTGGGGGTTCAGAGAACTGGCTAGGCTGGAGATAATCATTCGTATGGCTTCTTGCAAATAAGTGATAATTGAAGCCAGCAGGTATAGGTGAGCACAAGAAGAGCAGAGGACCTACAATGAAGCCTAGAGAAGCTCCAACATTTAATAGATGGATAGAGGAGCATGAGCCTGCAGAGAAGAATGATCAGGAGCAGCCAGAATAATAGGAGGAAAACCAAGGATGTTGTCATGAAAGTCAAAGAAATAGTATTTAAAGAAAGAGAGAGTGGGGGCTGGCCCCGTGGTCGAGTGGTTAAGTTCGCGCGCTCCGCTGCAGGCGGCCCAGTGTTTCGTTGGATCAGATCCTGGGCGCGGACATGGCACTGCTCATTAAACCACGCTGAGGCAGCGTCCCACGTGCCACAACTAGAAGGACCCACAATGAAGAATATATACAACTTGTACCAGGGAGCTTGGGGAGAAAAAGGAAAAAATAAAATCTTTAAAAAATAAATAAATAAATAAATAAATAAAAGAGTGGTCCATGATGCCAGATATTGCTAAGAGGTCAAATAAAATAATAAAATGTGTCCTTTGGCTTTGATGACCTAGAATTCAAAGGTGTGAAGAGCTGTTCTGATGGAGTGCTAGATCCAGAAGCCAGATAGATATGGGTCGAGGAGTGAGTAAAAAAAGAACAAATGGGGCCACCCCCAGCGGCCTAGTGGTTAAGTTAGTGCTGCACTTCAGTAGCCTGGGTTTGGTTCCTGGCCGCAGACCTACACCACTCATCTGTCAGTGGCCATTCTGTGGTAGTGGCTCATATACAAAAAAAAAGAGGAAGATTGGCAGCAGATGTTAGCTCAGGGCAAATCTTCCTCAGCAAAAAGAAAAAAAAAGAAAAGAACAAATGGAAACATCATGATAACAGCTCTTTTGAGAAGTTTGTGAAAAGGAGGAGATGGGTCAGTAATTAGGTTATGGATATTTGTTTATTGTTCTGTTTTATTTTGTTTTGATAGGAGAGACCTTTTTAAAAGTCAGTGGCAAGGATCAGTTGAGGAGGAGAGGATGATAGTACAAGGTTTCTGTGGAGGCAGGGTAGGGTGGGATCTTAAGTACCTGTGGCAGTATTAGTTTAGACAGATGGAAGGATAGTTCCTCTGTTATAACAGGAGAGAAGAGGAGGATGGTTGCAGACATTAGTAAAATGGTGTTTTGTCATTTGGTTGATAAATTATTCCAATCTAATTCTTTTCTCGTCTCTATAAAGTAGAAGATAAATCCATCTGCTAAGGATGAGGGGGAAGAGGGAAGCAAGCCTCCAAGGTTTGAAGTAGTTTTTCTGGAAAATAGGAGAGTGAATTTTCCAGAGAAATGTTGTAGGTTACTAGGCAGTTTGAGAGCCCGTTGGAGATGGGTAATCAAATTTACAGTGAAATCCAGCATGCTTTTTTATATCACTCTCTCCAGCATCCCTGGCTGCTTGAGTACAGGCGTAGCAAAAATGGGTAGTTAAGCTCATCCAGAGCTGGGCTTTTGCCATATGGGTAAGATGAAGTTTACGGGCAAAGAATTTAGGGTGTTAGCACAAATGTTACTAAAATGTGGATCGTGGAGTTTAAGCTGGATTTGGAGATTTGTTATGTTTGCAATCAATTACCAACTTTGATTAGTCAGAAATTTTATTGATGAAGTAATAGGTTACCGACATAATGTTCATATTTAAAGTTTAGGTAGATGCTTTGCATACAGAGTTATTTAAATTGGGCATGAGACTTTAAACAAAGTGGAATTAGCTTTTCCAGGCCCAAGATAATTTCATTCATTCATGACTACTGTCTTGTTTTGCAGTTACGTGATTTTTAGTCATTGCATTTCTTTAGGGTTATGACGTTTCTATTTTAACTATCACATTCACGTTGTGTTGAATAATACTTCTAAACCTGTAACTCTTTGGCTTGTTATTGTCTGTTTACTGGTTGTATTAACTAATACTCCATTCATTGTGAGAGGATTCAGGAATAAATAGTAATGAAACTGTATGATAAGTCTTGTGTGCGATATCGTGCATACTAATTGAGGTGAGTTCTTGGGCTAAGTGAAATCTAAATAGCTCATGTGGTGATTTATATTTCCAGTAATGGCAGACTAAGTAATTTAGATCAACCCCCCGTGAAAAGGCAACTAAAAAGTGGTGGATGAAATACTAATTTAAAGATCATGTTAAAAGTGTCAAAGAGCTGGTAAGATAATGAGGAATTAGTGTTAAGATACAGAAAATGAAGGGAACCCAAAGGAGTGAGCTGGTGCTCAGGGCCATTTTTTGTCTTGGAGGCAATTATCAATTTGAAAGAGGTGGCTGAGAGCCTGGGCTGAGCTTTTAGTGCCCTATCAGGATTTTTGGGAATAGTCAGGATCCAAGGTCTGTCAAGAATGGGGACATTAATGAATTACATTCTCACCCTTATACGTCGATTTGGGATCGCAAAGAAAATAAGAGTAAATCAGAAGTAAACTATCCCTTGCCTGGATAGCAACCTAGCTCTGATTTATTTAAGTGGCCTAGGAAATTTCAAGCCCTGAACTTGGATTGAGGTAATCCTGGATTGCCACTGTCCACAGGCACCTGGCAAAAGCAGTAAAAATCCTCTTTGGAGAAAGATAATATTCTACAGCTCAGATTATTCTATAAACAATTTTTTAAACAAAATATTCAGCATACAAAGATAACATGTCATTGATGAAAATATGTTACCAAGAATGGGAACAGCAGAACTTAGACAACAAAAACAAACCACAGAAACTTCAAAAATTGGAATTACTAACACAGCCTATAAAATAAATAAGATTTCCAACTTCAGTTGAAAGAAACCAAGCTTGGAAATTTTTGGCAGGGAATTATAAACTATAAAAAGTGACAAAGAGGGTTTAAATAAAAACAAATAGAAATGCTAGAACTGAAAAACTCAATATCAAAAATTTAAGCTCAGTGGCAGATTTAACAGCAGATTAGATACAGCTGAAGAATTAGAGCATTGCAAGATAAAAGTCAAAAGAAGCTATCCAGAATGAAGCACAAAGAGACAAAATGATAGGAAATATGAAAGAAAGTAAAAGACCTGGAGAGTGCATGTCTTTTTTTTTAATTGTGGTAAAATATGTATAATATAAAGTTTGCCATCTTAACTGTTCTCTAAATGTACAGTTCAGTAGTGTTTATATTCACATTGTTGTGCAACCAGTCTCCAAAACTCTCCTCTTGCAAGACTGAAACTCTATACCCAATAAACAACAATTCCTGATTCCCATTGCCCCTCCCCTCAGCCCCTGGCAACTACCATTCTACTTTCTGTCTCTACAAATTTGACTACTCTAGATGTCTCATATAGTGGAATCATGCAGTATTTGTCTCTTTGTGTGAGAAGGTCTATTTTTTTAATGGGATTTCCAATAGAAGAGAAAGAGAGTAGATCAGAGGCAAAATTTGAAGAGATAGTGGCAGAGATTTTTCAGAGTTACTGAAAGATATTAATTTATAGATTCAAGAAATCCAGTGACTCCCAGTAAAGTAATAAGAAATCCATACCTGCATGTATCATAGTGAAACTGCAGAAAACAAGAAAATAAAGAGAATATTTAAAAGCAGCCAGAGGAAGAAAGTACAGAAGCCCTTCAAAACATCAATAATTAGGCAGAGTTCACATCTCAGCAGCAGCAATGGAAGCCAGAGTATAGTCCACTCAGTCTTCAGTGTGCCTAAAGAAATAGTTAACAATCTAGAAATCTGTGCCTTCCTTAATTGTCCTTTAAGGATGAAGGCAGGGGCTGGCCTGGTGGCATAGTGGTTAAGTTCACGCACTCCGCTGTGGCCGCCCAGGTTCACAGGTTCAGATCCTGGGTGCAGACCTAACACCACTCGTCAAGCCATGCTGTGGCAGCATCCCATGTAAAATAGAGGAAGATTAGCACAGATCTTAGCTCAGCAACAATCTTCCTCAGGCAAACAAAAAGAAGAGGAAGATTGGCACAGATGTTAGCTCAGGGCTAATCTTCCTCACACACACAAAAAAAGAATGAAGACAAAATAAAGATTTTTAAGCAAACAAAAATTGGAGGAATTTTCAATGAGCAAACTGCTTTAAAGGAACTACTAACAGATGTTCTCCAGGTATGAGAAAGAATAAAGACCGAAGAAAGAAAGAAATATATTGGTAAATCTAAGTGAACATTGACTATATAAAACAATGATATTAATGCTTGTGTCTGTGTGTAACAAATATATAATTATATTAATAATTGAGAAAGATTTGAAATAATTGATATATGCTATACATTTTAATGTATAATTTTATTTGTTTATTTATTTATTTATTTTTGCTTGAGAAAGATTTGCCCTGAGCTGACACCTGTGGCAGTCTTCCTCTATTTTGTATGTGGGTCACCTCCACAGCAAGGCCACCAATGAGTGGTGTAGGTCGGTGCTCAGGAATCAAACCCTGGCTGCTGAAGTGGAGCATGGCAAACTTAACCACTAGGCCATGGGGCCAGCCCCTTAATGTATAATTGTAAAACCCACAATAATAGCCTATATGTTGGGAGCATGGTGGAATGGAGTTTAAAAGATCTTGCACTGGGGCCTGGCCCCGTGGCCGAGTGGCTAAGTTCGCACGCTCCACTGCAGGCAGCCCAGTGTTTCGTTGGTTCGAATCCTGGGCACAGACATGGCACTGCTCATCAAACCATGCTGAAGCAGCGTCCCACATGCCACATTAGAAGGACCCACAACAAAGAATATACAACTATGTACCTGGGGGCTTTGGGGAGAAAAAGGAAAAAAATAAAATCTTTTAAAAAAAAAAATCTTGCACTATTTGAGAGGAAGGGTATTAACATATTAGACTTCGATAAGTCAAGAATACATATTATAAGTTTTAGGTAACTGCTAAAAGGATAGAAGAATGTATAACTTCTAAATTAATGTGTGTGAAGGGAATGAATGGAATAATAAACAAATGAAAACAAAAAATTCTTACTAAATTTAGAAAAAAAGGAAATGAAGTAATCCAATTAAGGACAGATAATATAAAACTTACAGCAAATATCACACTTAATAGCGAAATGTAGAAAGCTTTAGCTTTGAAATTGGGAGCACAATAAGTATGCCCATTGTCACCACACTTCTATTCAAATTAAACTGGAATCCCTGGACAGTATGTTAATGTAAGAAAAAGAAGTAAAAAGGTATACGGATTGAATAGGAACTGTCATAATTTGCAGATGATGTTGTAAACATAGAAAACCCTGAAGAATCTACAAATAGATTATTAGAATTAATAAGAATTTGATTGATGTATTAAAAATCACTTACAAAAATCAGTTTTATTTCTGTAGACCAGTGAGATTAGAAAATGAAATTTAGGGGCCAGCCCCATGGCCGAGTGGTTAAGTTTGCACACTGTGCTGCAGCAGCCCAGGGTTTCGCTGGTTCGGATCCTGGGCGCGGACATGGCACCGCTCATCAGGCCACACTGAGGTGGCATCCCACATGCCACAACTAGAAGGACCCACAACTGAAATATACAACTGTGTACTGGGGGGATTTGGGGAGAAAAAGCAAAAAGAAAAAGAAAGAAAAGATTGGCAACAGTTGTTAGCTCAGGTGCCAATCTTTAAAAAAAAAAAATGAAATTTATAAAAAAACCATTTACAATAGCCTCAAAAATATCAAGTACCTCGGAATAAATCTAGCAAAATATGTGCAGGAACTCTGTGTAAAACATAAAATGTTTTGAGAGAAAATAAAGAAAATTTTAAAATGGATTGCTGTAGCATGTTCATAGATTGGAAGACTGAATATTGCAAAGATGTAAGTGCTCCCTAAACTGACAAAAATCCTAATAGGTTTTTATTGGGAACTTTGTTAAGTAAATTCTAAAATGTATGTGGAAATGCAGAGGGCCAAAAATAGCTAAAATACTCTCAAAGAACACAAAAGTAGAAGTACTTGCTCTGCCAGATATCAAGATTTAGTATAAAGCTTTGGTAATTAAGACAGGGTGATACAGGCGAAGAGCAGACAGATGAACCAGTACAAGAGAACAGAGCCACTTGAGTACTTGGCTGTGGCAAAGGTGGCATTACAGATCAGTGGGCAAAGGATAGACCTTCCAATAAGAGGTACTGGAGCATTGCAATATCCATATGGGGAAAATAATGGAATTAGACTGTAGCCCAAACTATTCACAAAATAAGGCCCTATATGAAGGGAAAACTAATAAAGGTATTAAAAGAGAATACCATTAAGGAAGAGATTTTAAATTCAAGTACATTAAATAAATTGAAACCAAGGAGACAAACTCACAAACGGGACCAGATATTAGCAACAAATATCCATAAAAGATTCATATTGAGTTTTTTTTAAACTCCTACAAATCAATAAGAAAAAGACAGACAATAGGAATTTCACACAAGAAAGCAGTCAGTTGTCCAGTAAACATGAAAAGGAGCTCAACCTCATTTGTAATTGGGGAAATGCAAATTAGAACCACAATGAGATACCACTACACACTCACCAGAATGACTAAAATTAAAATGTCTGACCAAGTGTTAGCGAGGATATGGAGTAACAAGAACTCTCATATGCTGCTGATAGTAATATAACTTGGTACATGTGTGAGCACTTGCTTTCCAGGAAACATGACAGAATGTTCATAGTAGTATTAGTTGTAATAGCCCCAAACTTGAAACAACCTATCCATCAACTGTAGAATAGATAAGTAAATTGTGTGTATTCATAGAGTGGATACTGTACATTAAATAAGCAAATGCTATTGTTACATGCAATAATGTGGTTGAATCATAACATAATGCTGAACAAAAAGTAAGGCAAAACTAAACTATAGTATGTAGGGATGCATCCTCAAGTGGTAAGAGGATAAAAGCAAGAAGTGATTACCATAAAAGTCAGAATAGAGGTTATCTTTTGGGAGATTGTGATGATCGAGAGTGGGCCTGTGGGAACTCTTGGAGAGTTAGCAATATTCTATTTCTCAATGTGGATGGCGGTTATGTGGATGTTCTGGGATATTTGTTAAGGTGTACATTCATGTTTCATACTCTTTTCTCTGTAAGTATTATTTTCTCTTGAGAAAAAGTTGTAAAATGGTTAATATGACAATGTGACTGGGCAGAGAACAAAAACATACAGTCATCTTTAAAGGAACATTTCTATAGTGAACCTACCTCTCTAATTTAGTGTCTCTTACACGACAGGGTTGTAAAGTGAGGGATCACGTGGTTACTCTTCGTGATCAAGGTGAAGGTGGAGATTTGCTCTCCTGTCCGACTACTAGAATATTGGATGATCTGCACAAGCACAAAGATGTCATTGTTGTACCTTTTCCTAAAGACACAGTTAGGTGAGGGGGTGCGGGTGGGACCACACTGTACTACAGCTTTATTCAGTTGTACCTTTTCCTAAAGACACAGTTAGGTGAGGGGGTGCGGGTGGGACCACACTGTACTACAGCTTTATTCAGTTGTACCTTTTCCTAAAGACACAGTTAGGTGAGGGGGTGCGGGTGGGACCACACTGTACTACAGCTTTATTCAGTTGCTCCCATCTCAGAATCCTCTATCCCCTAGTGCTTCCCCAAATCAGTAATGTCAGTCCTCAAATAGTTTATTTCAGAAAGCTTAATAAATTATATGCTAGCTTACAATAAGAGCAAGCAGGTGTTTATTTGATAAAAAACTTCAAAATATTGGAGTGGAGGTCCAGGAGGAACAAAAACTAAGAAAAGTGAGTCCTTGATGATTAAAAAGGCTAGACCTGTGCTCCAATTTTTAAGGGTTGTTTTTTCTTTTCCCAATTACTTAAGCCCTTCTTAAATGTGTGATTGATACAACTAGAAAAAAAAGTTGATGGTTGAGGTCATCTCTGCATAAATTTGAACTCCTTCCATCATTGTGCAGTTGCAGCAGGCTGTCAGATGGAGGGTAGGAGGACTCTTTAATCAAGGCTGTTCTCAAAGCAGTACCAATCAGAGCAGCCCCTTTCGCCACCTGGCAAGTATGGTGCTTGTAGTGCAGTGGTACTCTTCCTGTGTGGAGTGACGTCCGGTAGGGGAGTCAACTAGATGAATTACGAAATGAAAATGTTGAAGTGGCTACCTTATACTCAAGAACTGTGTTTCTAAAGAGCAATTTGTAAAACATCTACAATAAAAAAAAGATATTGTTTGCATTTAAATTCTTAAGAAATTGGACACTTCTCCATAAAAATATCTTTTTCTTTCCAGTGATTCTGGAGTTGGTCCCTGTGATGAAAAGGGTCTAGACTGTGATGTTTTACTAGAGCCAAATACACCATGGGGCCCCAAAAGTGGGGAGCTCAATGCTGTGAGTAGCTTGTTTCACTTATTCTTTATTTATCTAAACAATTGGTGACATTTAATCTTTGACAGAAACCTGATCAATTGAAATTGAAATTGAAATTTTCAGTTAATAAGCATTTACTGACTACGTGATAGTAACAAGGTATTATGCTGAATTAATAGGACTGGCAGGGTAATAGAATACATTCCGTGCCCTTGAAGAATTAATAACTAGTAGACTTAAATTTGGGGAAGAAAATACAACATGGTCTTCAGGGTTTTTATTATGGACAGATAATGATCTGAGAAATGAAGATAGTATAAATGAGATATTTTGACCCCTCCTACTTCTATAAACTTTTTTCTGTATGCTTTTGTAAATTGTAATCAGGAATGTATTTAGTTTTTTCAAAGTTTACAAAACTGAAATTTTTTTTTTTTTTTTTTTTTTTTAAAGATTTTATTTTTTCCTTTTTCTCCCCAAAGCCCCCGGTACATAGTTGTATATTCTTAGTTGTGGGTTCTTCTAGTGGTATGTGGGACGCTGCCTCAGCGTGGTCTGATGAGCAGTGCCATGTCCGCACCCAGGATTCGAACTAACGAAACACTGGGCCGCCTGCAGCGCAGCGCGCGAACTTAACCACTCGGCCACGGGGCCAGCCCCAAAACTGAAATATTTTTAAGGCAACGACCAGAAAGCTAACAACTAGGGAATCTGTTTGTCTGTGAACTTCCTGCCTTTGTGTTGGTTGAGGTAGCATTTGCCTGAGAAGTGAGCTATTCCATGTAAAACACATTATAAACTCGAGATGGCTATAAATATTCACTCACTAACATTTATTTATGAATTATATACAAAATAGCAATTAGGTTTCTTGAATGTTCATGTATAATCTAGTTCCTTAATTTATAATAAAATATAAACATTAAAAAGTGATTGAAATAGTTTTAAAAAACCCTAAAATTATACTGTTATCTCTTCATGTGATTTACTTATCCTTTGGAAATGACACTGGGAAAAATGTTGATTTTTTTTTTTTCTTTTTTTGTATACATACATATCTTCCTCTAGGCAGGGAATATTAAAGATTGTAATTCATCACTTTCAGCCTGAGTTTTAATTATGTTTCAACCTGGAAGGGAACTATACTTGTAGCTTTTTTCAGCTCTCCCACAATATCCACATGAAAATATGAAGCTGCAGTCAGGATAGATGCAGGTTTATTCATTTCTTATTCCTTTGTCTTTTTTTATAGTTCCTGTCACTGAAAAACTGGACTCTGCAACTGGTAAGTGAGCAATTGTATTCTTTCATGGATCTCTTTCTTCCTAAAGTTTAGTTTAATAGAATCTTATCAATGTCTTATTTTACAGATTTTAGTTAAGTGTATTTCATCTTTTTCTACTTGTACAATTTTGCACTTACTAAAAATGTCAGGGTTTAAGACACACATTCTCAGTTATCTGGCTGCATAATCCATAAGTCTTCTTTAATGACTTTTCTTAAGTCGCATTTAGGACATTGAACAAAGCAATAAATCTATTAAGTTTCAATTATTTGGTTGGTTGATTGGTTGGGGGTTTTTTGCCTCTTTGCCATTAGTATGCCATCTGTCACCAGTATTCACAAGAATGGAGTAGGAATTTGGATCAGTGATGGCAGACAGTAGGCTGGATAGATGCGGGAAACTGATGTGGATATGGTTAAGTAACCCAGGGCCACATTCACCCAGAGGATGTGCACATGTCTTTCTTTATGTGGCTACTTTAATATTGGTAATTATTATATTTTGATTTAATCTTAATATCAAGGAATATACATTCAATTGAGTGATAGAGATGTAATTCAACAAAAACTGTACCCATCCCTCTATTAGGATCTGTGAAGGAAATAAATAAAAAATATTTGATATAATGTGATCCTGTCCTAAATGTAAAAATTGTATGTCCATTTCCTGGATGTTGTGCTAGGCAGTGGTCATTTTATCAGCTCTTTTTTGGCTCGTTCATCCAAAAGAAATTTAAAGAAATGTGTTTGAAAGAGTTCATTAGAGATGTGATGATATATTTTTAATAGAATATGTTTTATTTTTTAAATTTAGAAACAACAGTCGTTATTTTCAGAAGAAGAAGAATATACCACCGGATCTGAGGTCACTGAAGATGAAGTTGGAGATGAAGAGGAAGTATCCAAGAAACAAAGTATTGATTTCTAAGTTAAAATCGAGTATCACAAACACGAAGGGGTTGCATTCTGAAGGCTTTAATGTAGGGAGTGAGGAGTTGGCTTTATAATTGACACGGTAGTGGTAGTATACTGTGTTTCTCAAAATATATGACTCACATCAGTGTACCTGAGATGATTTGAGTGACACTCAAATGAAGCATTAAATAATATTCATCGAAGTATGATTTTTTAAAATTGAAAACATAATTTAATACAACTATAGAATGATGTGTCAAAATTTTTCAACATGTTAGTATGAGAAATAGAGAAAATTGGTTCAAAGAGCATTTGAAGACTCGGGTATTTATAGGCATTTGAAAAAAGAATGTAAAAAAAAGATTGCAAGTTAGATAAACTGATTAATATCCTACAAGGCAGTAAACCCTTAACCTTCGAGGTTATCTTTTCTACTATCAGAAATCATTTGCATTTCTATTAGATACAAAAATCTGCTAGTTAACGTGAAAATTAACATCTGGGCCTTCAATCGATAGTAGATAGGGAAGTCAAACATGGGACATTCTCTTAGAGAATTAAATAATTCTTGGTGGGCTTGCTAAACAGTCCTCCAGTATGACATTGAAGGGACATGCAACCCTCCCTTTGTTTTATTTCCAAGTTTTACATAATTTTTCTTTACATGTTGAATCCCCCAATTAAAAAACTAGTCTTTTATCAATTATTTTTCAATCCTAATTAGTCAAGGAGAAAATGGTATTACGTTATCTGTTTTTTCACAGTTGAGATATAATTTGATCAAATTCACTCGTTTTTAAGTGTGTACATTGATGAATTTTTCATACAGTTATGTAATCACCACCAAAATCAACACCAAGAACATCACTCCAAAAAGTTCCCTCCTGTCCCCTTACTCTCAGTTTCTTTTCCCCACTCCCACTCCCCAGCAACCACTAATCTGCTGCTTGACATACAGTTTACTTTTTCTAAGACTTCATATAAATGGAATCTCTTGTGTCTGGCTTCTCTCACTTAGTATAGTATTTTCTAGATTTACCCATATTGTTTCGTCTAACAGTAGTTTGTTCCTTTTTATTGCAGAGTAGTATTTCATTGTATGGATATACCATAATTTGTGTCTCCATTTACCATTTCATAGACGTTTGGGTTTCCAGTTCTTGACTTATGAATAATGCTGCTATGAACATTTGCATACAAGTCTGTGTGGACATAAGTATTATTTTTCTTGGTTAGATACCTAGGAGTGAAATTGCTGGGTCATGTGATAAGTGTGTGTTTAACTTTATAAGAAACTGCCAAACTGTTTTGCAAAGTGACTGTACCATTTTGCATCTCACCAGCAATGTATGAGAATTTCTATTGCTGCACATTTATAACAATACTTGGTATTATTGATTTTTAAAATTTTAGCTATTCTAGTGGGGTATAGTGCTAAGCACCTTTCAAGTGCTTATTGGCCATTTGTGTATTTTTTTTTTTGAAGTGTCTGTAGAAATCTTTTGCCTATTTTTTAATTGGATTGTTTGCCTTATTATTGAATTGTAAGAGTTCTTTATATATTTTTGGATACAAGTCCATATGTTTTGCAAATATTTTCCAATAGTCTTTGACTTGCCTTTCCATTTTCTTAATGCTGTCCTTTGAGAGCAAATTTTTAAGTGTATGCACTCTAATTTTTTAGTTTTCCTTTTTTGTTTCATGCTTTAATAGCTAAGAAATCTTTGCCTACCCTAAGGTCACAAAGATTTTTCTGCTGCTTTCTTCCAGAAGTTGTATGATTTTGGCTTTTATATTTAAGTTTATGATCCTTCTAGATTAATATTTGTGTGTGACATGAATTAAGGGTCAAGCTTCCTTTTTTTTCCATAGGCATAGCCAGCTGTGCCAGAATCTTTTGTTGAAAAGACTGTCCTTTCCCTATTGGATTACCTTGGCACCTTTGTTAAAAAATCAATTGACCATTTTCATATGAATCTATTTCTGAACTCTTTTTTCTCTTCCGTTGATTCTTAGGTCAGTCATCATATATGTCAATATATCAGTACCACTCTGTCTTAATTTTTGTAGTTTTTAATGAGTCTTGAAATCTGGTGGTGTGAGTCCTCAAAAATTCTTATTTTGTTTTAGATTATTTTGGTATTTCTGGGTGCTTTGCATTTCCTATACATTTTGGAATCAGTGTATATGTAACTACAAAAATTCTACTGGGATTTCTATTGGGATTATGTTGAACTCATTTATCAATTTGGGGAGAATTGCTTTTTTTTTTTTACAGCAGTAAGTCTTCCAACCCATGAACACAGAATCTCTCTCCACTATTTGTCTTCTTTGACGTCTCCCAACAATGTTTTGTAGTTTCAGTATACAGATGTTGAACCTCTTAGAGCTAACATCTGTGCCAGTCCTCCTCGGTTTCGTATGTGAGTCACTGCCACAGCATGACTGACAGGTGGTGTGGGTCCACACCCAGGACCTGAACCTGTGAACCTGGGCCACCAAAGCAGAGTGCGCTGAACTTAACCACTACGCCACAGGCCCGGCCCCTGAACATCTTTTGTTAAATTTATTCCTAAGTATTTTTTTATGCTGTCATGCATGGAAGTAGGTTTTTCTTTTTTCAATTGTTCAGTGATGGTAAAACTGAAATACAACTGATCTTTTTATATTAACCTTGTATCCTGTGATCATGCTACATTCACTTAATTGTTCTTCCTTTGCTAATTAGATTCCTTTCCAGTGTGTATGCCTTTTCTTTGTTTTGCCTTTTTGCACTGGTTAGGACCTGATGTTCAATAGAAGTGGTGAGAACAGACATCCTTGCCTTGTTCCCTATCTTAGGGGGAAAGCATTCAGTCTTTAACCACTGAATGTGTAATGTTAGTTGTTGGTTTCTCATAAATGCCCTTTCTCAGGTTAAGTTCCTTTCTATTTCTAGTTTGCTGAGTTACAGTAAATGGGTGTTGAATTTTGTCAAATGCTTTTCTCCATCTATTGAGATGATAATGCAGAGGTTTTTTATTATGTCAATATGATTAATTACACTGATTTTTTTCGAGTGTTACATCAGTCTTCTGGGGTAAACTCCACTTAGTTATGAGGCATTATTCTTTTATATATTACTGTATTTGATTTGCTGATATTCTGTTAAGGATTTTTTGTTTGTGTACATGAGGGATAGTTGTCTGTATTTTTTTTTATGTCTTTTTCAGGTTTTCATATCAGGGTAGTACTAACCTCATAAAACAAGTTGGAAAGTGTTTCCTTCTCATTTCTGAAAGAATTTGTGTAGTATTTGCGTTATTTCTCTCTTGAATGTATGATAAAATTCAGCAGTGAAGCCATCTGGGCCTGGAGTTTTCCTTATGGAAAGGTTTTTAATAATGAATTCATTTTCTTTAATTAATCCAGTGCTATTCAAGTTTTATATTTCTTCTTGAATCTTTTTTGGTAATTTGGGTCTTTCAAGGAATTTGTCCATTTTATCCAAATTGTCAAATTTATTGGCATAAAGTTGTCCATAATATTTTTTATTATCCTCATTATCCTCTGTCTGAAGGATCTGTAGTGATGTCCCTTCCTCATTCCTGATATTAGTAATTTGTGTCTTACCTCTTTTTTTCTTGATCAGTTTAGCTAGATGTTTATTAGTTTTGGTGATCTTTTCAAGGAACCAGCTTTTGATTTCATTGGTTTTTCTCTATAGTTGTCTATTTTATATTTAGTGTTTCCTTCATTATAATTACTTTAGACATAATTTCCTCTTCTTTTTTTAGCTTCTTAAGATAGAAGCTTAAATCATTGATTTTTGGACTTTTCTTCTTTTCTGATATAAGCATTGAAAGCTGTAAGATTCTCTCTAAACACCGCTTTAACTATTTCCCACAGATTTAGATATATCTTGTTTTCATTTATATTCAATACAAAATACTTTCTAACTTCCCTTATGATTTTTCCTTTGATGTGTGTGTTGTTTAATTTCCAAATATTTTCAGATTTTCCAGATACTTTTCAGTTACAGGTTTCTAATTTAATTCCATCGTGGTCAGAGAACATACTCTGTCTGGTTTCGTCCTTTACATTTTATTGAGACATGTTCCAGATACACATGAAAAGAATGTGAGTTCTGCTCTTATTGGTGGAGTAGTCTATAAATGTCAGGTCAACTTGGTTTGATTGTCTGGTGTAAGCTATAATCGTGCTCAATTTCTGACTACTTGTTCTATCAATTAGTAAGAGAGGGGCAGTGAGATCTCCAGCTATAATTGTTAATTTACGTATTTTTCCTTTCAGATCCATCAGTTTTTGCTTGGTGTACATTAGAGCTTTATGATTAGGCACATATATATTTGTAGTGTGTTGATTATCATTATGACGTATCCCTCTTTGTAGTAAAACTGCTTGTCTTGAAGTCTGTTTTGCTTAATATTAATGTAATCACTCTAGACTTCTTTTATTTACTGTTTGGATGGCATATCTTTTTCCTGTCTTTTATTTTCAGCCTCTGTGTTTTTTTTAACTTGAAGTGCATATCTTGTAAGTAGCATATTGTTGGGAATTACTTTTTTTATCCAGTTTGACAATCTCTGCCTTTTGATTAGAGCATTTGTTGCATTTATATTTAATGTATTTATTGATATGGTTGCGTTAGTTTTGCCATTTTGCTGTGCATTTTCTAATTGTCTCAAATGTTTCTGTTTCTCTGTTTCTCCTTTCTTGCTTTTTTTGTGCTAAGAAAATAATTTTAGTTGATCATTTTCATTATTTTATGGGCTTTTTATTTTTCCTTGTATTTGGTTATTCTAAAGATTACAAAATGCATCTTTAACCTCATCACAATCTACTTAAAACTAATATGAATTACTCAAGTAAAATATAAGAACTTTAAAATTGTCTAGTTCCATTTGCCTCTCCTTTTTTGTGCTATTGTTGTCATATACATTCAGCCCTCTGTGTTTGCAGATTCTGCACACAGGATTCAACCAACCACAGATCAAAAGGCCTACGATGGTTCCATCTGTCCTGAACATGTACAGACATTTTTTTCTTGTCATTCCCTAAACAATACAGTATAACAACTATTTATATAGCATTTGCATTGTATTAGGTATTATAAGTAATGTAGAGATTATGTAAAGTATATGAGAGAATGTAGGTTTTATGCAAATACTACACCATTTTATATAAGAGGCTTGAGCATCTACAGATTTTGATGTCGCCAGGGATCCTGGAACCAATTCCCCATGGATACCAAGAGACAACTATGTCTTATACCTATATACATTATAAACCCAACAGTGTTATGACTTTTGCCTTAAACAGTTATGTGCAATTTAAAGAATGTAAAGGAACAAAAGAAAAATATACATTTAGTCTTTTATGTTTACCCACATTTGCCATTTTTTCTTATATCTGAGTTACCATCTTATGTCATTTCCTTTCATTCTGAAGGGTTTCTTTCATTATTTCCCATGGTGCAAGTATAGTAGCAGTGAAATATCTGAAAACGTCTTTATTTCACTTTTGGTTTGAAGTACAGTTTTCCTCAATATAGAATTTTTTTTTTCTTTTAGCACCTTGAATATGTCATTCAATGTCTTCTGGCCTCCATTGTTTCTGATTAGAAGTCAGCCGTTGATCATATAATTGTTCCCCTGCATTTAATGTGTACTTTTTATGTTCCTGCTTTCAAGATTTTCTCTTTATCTTTGACTTTCAGAAGCTTGACTGTGATATGCCTAGGTGTGGTGTATGCCTTTGTGTTTATCCTACTTGAGATTTGTTGAGCCTCTTGGATCTGTAAATTTATGTTTTTCAAAAAATTTGAGAAGCTTACAATCATTATTTCTTAAGTATTTTTTCTGCCCCTTTCTCTTACTTGTCTTTTGCAACTCAAATTACAAGTATATTAGACTTTTTTTTATATTGTCCCACAGATCTCTGAGGTTTTGTTTATTTTTCCTCAATCTTCTCTGTTTTTTGGATTGGATAATTTCTAATGCTCTAGCTTCACATTTGCTGATTCATTCTTCTGCCATTTCAGATTTTCTCTTGAGCCCATCTAGTAAATTTTTTCATGTCAATTCTGCTTTTCAGCTCTAAAATTTCCACTTGGTTCTTCTTTTATAGTTTCCATGTCTCTGTTGAGGTTCCCTATGTGTTCACTCAATAATACCATTTTTCCTTTGAACATATTTATAATAGTTGCTTTGAAGAATTGTCTGCTAAATCTGACAGGCTGGTCATCTCAGAAACATTTCCTATTGACTGCTTCTTTTCTGAGTGGGTCATACTTTTCGATTTCTTTATCTAGTAACTTTTGGTTGAAAACTGGACATTGTAGATTATCTTTGTGCAACTCTGAAATCTCTTTTGTTCTGAGAATTGTTGGGTTTTCTGTACTAGTAGGCAGTTAATTTGCCTGACCCAAACTGCAGTGAATGGTCTTTCTGCACTTGTTTTTTTGGCTGCTAACTGCTGCTTCTTTAGCCTGCCCCCAAGGGGTCACACCAGCCTGTGTAGTTTAGTGGTTAGCCAAGGACTTGGACAAAATTTATATTCAGGTTTTGGGGCTTACTTGCTTAGTGGTTCCCTTGCTTTATGGGTTCCCTCTAGATTTCTAGTTGTTTTTCCAGTCCCAAATCTAACCTCTGACACCTCAAGCTAATAAGGCTTCTGCTGTCATAAGCTTGAGCCGTATGCAGTTTGGGGAAATCATTTAGTCAAAGGCACAAGAAACTCCCACATCTCACCAAGAGCAGTTCTGTCTTGCGAGGGTCGACACCCCACCTTAGTTTCTGCTTGCATCTTTAGCTGAGCTTCCTGGGGTCTCCCATGCACTTGCATAATTTAGCACTCAGCTAGGAACTTGGGCAGAGTTTATACTCACATTTTAGATCTCAGGTCTTCTGTGACTTATTTGCTTCCAAAATTTTCCCTTCACATTTCCAGCTTCTCTGTTGCTTTGAACTCTATCATCTTCTCCCTGGAGCTCATAAGGCTGGGGAGGTTGGGAAGTGCCCTTAGACGAGAAAGCTACAAACTCACAGTTCTTACCCCTTGCATCTTTCAAATGTAAAGTTCAACTTTCTACCTACCTCTAATTATTTGCCAGTGCCTGCAGACGGTTGTTTATAATATTTTTGTTTTGTTTTTATCATTGTTTTCTTTGGAAGGAATTGTCTGACCTCTTCACACTGCCGTTTATCAGATGTCCCATCCTATCATGTCTTTTAGCAATTTTATAACACTTGGTGATCTCTCAGTTTAACAAAGAGACACACGTCAGGGACCCAGGGCTTGCCTGAACCTATCTAGCAAGCAAATAAGTCTATCTAGATTATTAATATCATTTTGTTTTTATTCTAGTATCTTCAAGGTTTTCTGTGTAGCATGTTTTACAGATTCTCCATTTATAGTGGTGATATAAAGTTTCTCTTTTAAGTGATATGGCAAAAATTCTGAAGGCGGTAAATGAATAATTGATGTTTGGGAAACAATGATCCAGTGTATTATCTTTACCTTCAAACATTGTCTTTAGAGAAATGCTTCTATCTCCTTCTTCTTTTCTGCCCCTCTCCTTTCTCTACTAAACTGTCAGCCAGAATAAATTCAGAATATTGACTGCAGGAATGCCCTAGCCAGAATACAATTTGTCCCAAATCTGCTTCTTCCCAAGATCATTTCTGTTCCACCTCTATTTTTACCTTCTTAGCCCTACCTCCTGCCTGAGCAAAAGACATTTTAAAGATTTTTTTGTGAGTTCTTCTCTCCTTGCATTCTCAAATTGTATTTTTCTGGCTTGTTATTTTTTATATAAAAAACTTGGATTTAGGAGATGACTCCACTGTCAAATTAGATTCAGAAAAATAAATATGTATAATTTTCCCCAATATTTTTCTATATTTGATTTCATTGGAACTTTGAGTTCATTGCCCTCATTTTTTCCCCAAAGGTTTTCACCAAGTAGAAAGAAGAAAAGTAATTAAAATGAACCCCTAGAGAGCAATTTTACTTTGACTTCTCCATATATTTATTTTTTATGTAGAGGTAATTTGTTAGTTTAAAAAAAAAATGATTTTATTCTTTGAAAGTAACAAGTGCATTGGAAAAGTGTACGGGACTTATGCTCATAACATTGACCTTCCGTTATCAGGAAAAAAGGAGAAGCCAAAGAAGCTCACTAAACAACCAAAAAAGCAGATGTCTTCACCCGGTGGTCAGAAGAAAGAAAAGGCATTGGAGAAGGTAACTAAATTATCTGTTATTCTGAAGTTCATATTGAGAAATAAGCAAGCAAGTATAACTAGGAAACATCTGAAAAAGAATATCAAATACCACATTTGAATGCTAGCAGTGTGAAAATGAATGTAGAAGTTCCATAAAGAATAATTAAAGATCCCTGAGATACAGTGACAGATGAAAAAAGGAAAATGCAGAACAGTATGAATATAGTGGCATATTACACTACTATTTGTGTAGAATAGATCAAGGAATATATATGAATTTCCTTTTATATACATAAAATATCTCTGGAAAGCTACACAAGAAATTGATATGGTTGGTTTCAACTAGGAAGAGAACTGAATGTCTGGGGGCAGAGGCTTTTTATTATGTGTGCTGTTTGTACCTTTTGAATTTTGCACCAATATTACTTATCCAAAAAATAGGATGAATAAACTTTAAAATAAGATATATAGACTTGAAAATTTTTAAAGATAGTATATTTTATGACCTTTTAAAATAATTCTTATTTCCCCATGCCTTCGAAGGAAGGAGTAAAAAGCCAGGTAGGAATCAGAGAACAGTAATAACCACTAGTGGCTAAAAGAGAAATCATGGATTCCAAAAATATGTGCGAGGCTGGGCTTGAGACAAATTCCACACAATTACATTGGACGGGTTGTACATTCATCTTCGTGTTAAGTACCACAGGCACACGAATGGGTGAATTCTAAAAGATTGCATAAGCTGGGGCTTCCAGATCAGACGGATAAAGCTGGGTTCAAATTCTAGGTCTCTTTCTCTTTGGACAAGTTTCTCAACTTCTCTGAACCTCTTTTATTATAGAGGTAATAATAGCACCTGTCTCACATGGTTGTTGCAAGGCTTAAATGAAATAATACTTACAATGCTCTTGATACAGTACCTAGTACTCAGTAAATGTAAACTCTTTTATTAACTATAACACTAAGCAGTAAATACATTCTAATTGGGCCTTAATGTTGTCTGCCTTTTTTTCAGTCAACTTCTAGAGATGTGTCTCCTTTCATGTGAGTATTGTTCCTTAATCCAATCAGATGTCCACCCTTAAAGCGTCAATGCTGATTTTTTAAAAATTTTTTCAATAGTGTAAGTATGCAGAAGAATAAATGGGATGCTACAAGATCTCTGAGATTTAACCAGGATGCACAAAGAGAAGATGGTAAGTTTCATTATTTGAGTAATATACAAATTAGGAGTAAATAATGATAGGAATCTTTCATATTATGAAGTATCCTAAATAGCTTTAAAGGTTCCAGCTGGAATAAGGCCTGTAATTAGCACATTTCCTTAGGTATTAACCAGAATTTCATTATTCGACCATCCCAGTAGATAATATATTGTTTTATGTACCTGTGGTGTTTGTTTGTATTTTTTATTTGAGGAATATTAGCCCTGAGCTAACATCTGCCGCCAATCCTCCTCTTTTTGCTGAGGAAGACTGGCCCTGAGCTAACATCCATGCCCATCTTCCTCTACTTTATATGTGGGACACCTACCACAGCATGGCTTGGCAAGCAGTGCTTAGGTCCGTACCCAGGATCCAAACTGGTGAACCCTGGGCTGGTGAACCCTGGGCCGTCAAAGTGGAACGTGCAAACTTAACCACTGGGCGACCAGGCTGGCCCCTGTCGTGTTTTTTTTTCCCCCATCCCAAAGCCCCAGTGCATGTTTTTATATCCTAGTCGTAAGTCCTTCTAGTTCTTCTATGTGAGCCGCTGCCACAGCATGGCACCTGACAGACAGGTGATGTGGTTCCACAACTGGGAAGTGAACAGAGGCGACTGAAGCAGTAAGAGCACCAAACTTGAACCACTAGGCCATGAGGGCCAGCTCTTCCTGTAGTTTTTAGGTCTCTCAGATTGATTTTTGCCCACGACTTTCACTCTAAAGATAACTGAATATGTTTAGGCTGATGTGCAGTAATCTTAAAAGCAGCACAATTTTCCATGTATGACCCATTTGTCCACTTGCAGCCTAAAATTCTTCAAAGATAAATAAATGTATGTGTTTATAAAATAATATCCAGTGATATTTGCATAAACTCTTGACACTTGCAGCCTTCTTTAAGAAGTGAAAGTTATAAATCATCCTCATGAAAAGTAAGGTCTATTATTTTTTACCTTCAGATCAGCGGCGGATGTCTGAAATTACAGGGCACCTAATAAAGATGAGATTGGGTGATCTGGACCGAGTCAAGTCAAAGGAAGCAAAAGAAGTAAGAATTATGTACTAGTGTACTTTGCTTGCTTAGACATGCCTTCCTCCTTTATTTTTATCATGAAGAGTATAAAGATGTTTTAGGCAGAATTTTAAAAGAGCAATTTAAATATTTTTATATTCTGTACCAGTTAGCCAATTCATTCACATATAAGTTTTCTACTATCTCTTGTTATCCATGGTGCATAGGTCCTCTGTAACACAGATAACAAGGTACGTTGTCACTGCAAGTGTCATGTCACCCCAAGAGTAGATTAACTGTACATTGCTGACCAAATGCTGGTTATCCAGAGGGTTACTTTCTGGAAGTTGCTGATTTTGATCAAGTCTGCATGCTTCTTAGATGTTATCTCTGAAATAAGTTGTTATCTTGTTGAAAATGATGACTAGAAATACCTATATTCTTATCAGAATTACATATTAATCATAACTTTAGGCATTATCATTAGTATTGGTATTATGTATTCACAATACTCTTGCCCCTAATTCTTGTATTCAAAACTTTACTTCCCTGTAAAACTTAGTAAAAATTTCTTCTTTTTGAAAGGCACTATTAAGAGGATGAAAAGACAAGCCATGAACTATGAGAAAATATGTGTAAAACACTTATCTGGTAAAGGGTTTGTATCCAAAATATATAAAGAACTCTCAAAACTCAATAATAAAATAAACAATCCAATAAAAGTAAATAGGCAAAAGATTAACTATACACTTCATGAAAGAAGACTTACATGTGCCAAATAAGCACATGGAAAGATGCAACATCACTAGTCACTGGGAAAACCTAACTTAAAACCTCAGTGAGATACCACTATACACCAACTAGAATGTCTAAAATTTTTTTTTTTAAACATGCTGGCAAGGATGTGGAGCAACTGGAACTCTCATATATGGCTAGTAGGGATGCAAAAAAAGGAATGGCCATTTTGGAAAACAGTTTGACTGTTTGTTATAACGTTAAACGTTTAGTCACCATGCAGATCAATTCACACATGTTTATAGTGGCTTTATTCAGAGTTACCAAAAACTAGAAGCAACCTGAATGTCCTTTACCTGGAAAAAATAATTAAAACTGTAGTACATTTAAAAAAGAATGAACTGCTGATACATGCAAAACATAGATGAGTTTCCTATACGTTATACTAAGTGAAAGAAGCCAAATACAAAAGACTACAGACTGTATGGTTCTATTTACATAGTGCTCTGGAAAATGCAAAACTATAGGGACGTAAAATAGATGAGTGGTTGTCAGGAATTGGTGGTGTCGAATCGGTTCGCTTAAAAGAGGCACGAGGGGCTGTTCTTGAGGTGATGGGACTGTTCTACGTCTTCCTTCTAACGGTGGTTACACAACTATGCATTTGTCACAACTCAGAACTGTACACTAAAAAGGGCGCATTTTACTGTAAGTTATACATGTAGATTATAACTCAAAGAAGCTGAATTTTAAAAATAAAAATAAAATTACTTCTAAGTTCAGAAGAATGCCATTTTAATAAAGCAGAGCTTCTGTTGATTCCATAAAGATAATAACTTAATTTTGCTCCTTTACTCTGCAGTTTGCAGGAGGCATTTATTCCAGACTCGAAGCGCAAATCAAGGCCTCCGTACCAGCCAGCGCGCGGCAGAGCAGCTCAGAGAAGAACACGAGGTACGTCAGCATCAGCGAATCCAGAGTGCCATTGGCTTTGAAGTGACTTTTTCAGGGAAAATCATGAACACGACAAGCACACAATTTTGGTTTGGGTTTTTTCTGTTTCTAGGATTAGATCATCAAGACATAGAACCAGATTTTAACTTAAAAGTTAAAGGGTTATAAGCGCAAAATTTAATGAAATACAGTTTTCTTTAAGTTTTCTGTTTATTGAATCAGCTCTGTTCTGAGCCAGCTACTGATAAAAATATAAGCTATAGTGCTACTGTGAATTAGCAGAATTTTTATACTGTTTATAGGTTATATATTCTTACTTTATATAAACCATTGAAGTTTTTCTCATTCCTTGTTTTATTTTTCTTAATAAAATCTAATTTGGGGTACTGTGCCATTTTACATCACAAATTTTCTTTTAAAGAGTAACAGTTACTGAGATTTGATCACTAATAGCACAGATCCAAATGCCTTATCTGCAATTCTGAAATCCAGAAAGCTCAAAAAACCAGACTTTTTTATTATTTTTATTGAGTCCATAATAGTTTACAACGTTGTGAAATTTCAGTTGTATGTTATTACTTGTCCCTCACCATGTATGTGCTCCCCTTGACCCCTTGCACCCACCCCCCAGCCCCCTTTGCTGGCAACCACTGAACTGTTCTCTTTGTCCGAGTGTTTGTTTATCTTCCACATATGAGTAAAATCATCTGGTGTTTGTCTTTTTCTGTCTGTCTTATTTCACTTAACATAATACCCTCCAAGTCCATCCATGTGGTTGTGAATGGGACGATTTTGTCTTTTCTATGGCTGAGTAGTATTCCATTGTATATATATATACCACATCTTCTTTATCCATTCTTCGGTCAATGGTCACTTCGGTTGCTTCTATGTCTTAGCTATTGTGAATAATGCTGCAGTGAACATAGGGGTGCATAAGTCATTTTGAATTGTTGATTTCATGTTCTTTGGATAGATACCCAGTAATGGGGATAGCTGGGTCATATGGTATTTCTATTTTTAGTTTTTTGAGAAATCTCCATACTCTTTTCCATAGTGGCTGCACCAGTTTGCATTCCCACCACCAGTGAATGAGAGTTCCCTCTTCTCCACATCCTCTCCAACATTTGTTATTTTCTATCTTAGTGATTATAGCCATTTTAACAGGTATAAGGTGGTATCTTAGGGTAATTTTGATTTGCATTTCTCTGATGATTAGTGATGTTGAACATCTTTTCATGTGTCTATTGGCCATCTGTTTATCTTCTTTGGAGAAATGTCTGTTCATATCCTCTGCCCATTTTTTGATCAGGTTGTTTGTTTTTTTGTTGTTCAGTTGTGTGAGTTCTTTATATATAATGGAGATTAACCCCTTGTTGGATATATGGTTTGCAATTATTTTCTCCCAGTTGGTGAGTTGTCTTTTTGTTTTGATCCTGGTTTCCTTTACCTTGCAGAAGCTCCTTAGTCTGATAAATCCCCACTTGTTTGTCTTTTCTTTTATTTCCCTTTTCTGAGAAGATAATGGTGTTCAGTAAGATCCTTTTAAGATTGATGTCGAAGAGTGTACTACCTGTATTTTCTTCCAGAAATTTTATAAAAAACCAGGAGTTTTTTAATACATTTGTGGCAACTCAAACCTAACCTGAGCTACTGTGATGCTTATTTATAGTTTTTATTTATCCCACTTAACGTAAATGTTTGTGTGTTTCACTGAAGGAGCACTAATATGTTTGATTATGGTACACTGCTCCAGATCCATAATATACAATATATGTATCATATCGTCTCCCAAAAATGAAAAAAAAAAATCTGTATTCCAAAATACATCTCACTACAAGGGTGTTTAAAAGTAGATTATGGAGGGGCCAGCCCCGTGGCTGAGTGGTTAAGTTCGTGCTTTCCACTGCGGCAGCCCAGAGTTTTGCCAGTTTGAATCCTGGGCGTGGACATGGCACCACTCATCAGCCCATGCTGAGGTGGCGTCCCACATGCCACAACTAGAAGGACCCACAACTAAGAATATATAACTATGTACCGGGAGGTTTTGGGGAGAAAAAGGAAAAAAATAAAAATCTTTAAAAAATGGATTATGGAGCTACATGAGGTTTCATTGAACTTTGATACTGTCAATCAGACGTAACCTAAAGCAGCAGCCACTTCCTATACTTTAGAAGCACCTCTGACCTTCTTTTCTGTTTAAAAAATCTAGGTCTAAAAGCCGTTTTGGTCCAGGGCGTCCTGCATAAAGCCTCTTAACATACAACTAAAAAGACAGAAGACACACCTCTGGACATCTGAAATTGCTCACTTCTTCAGGATCTTCAGAATGATGACTTCTAAATGTTTTAAGTTATTTATTAATTATTCTCGAAAACTACATAAATCATAGTGCTAAGGGAAATGTGTAGTTAGGTCTTATGAAATCTAAATTGTAAATACAAAACTT
Organism: Equus caballus; assembly: GCF_041296265.1. Taxonomy (NCBI): domain Eukaryota; kingdom Metazoa; phylum Chordata; class Mammalia; order Perissodactyla; family Equidae; genus Equus; species Equus caballus. The sequence continues at coordinate 55,774,916 of NC_091698.1, read as the reverse complement.
CTTAAATCTAATTTTCCTTTATTGTAATGCTAGGCATTGTAAAAAATTAGTATTTACAAAGTTGCATAGTTAAAACTCCTAATATTTGTTATCCTTTATTTATTTAAAAGAGAAGAGGCCTAAACTCTCAAGTAGCTAAGATTTTTTAGGACCTTAAAAAATTAGGGGAACACAGCGGGTAGTGGTACCATGCATGTGCACTGATTGTAGTGTGTCTTTGGGGCTGTAAATCTTGGGATAGCAGTGAGAACTGCAGTTTGTGTGATGAAATTCCTAGTGATGTAAGTTTGCATGAATATTAAGGAGTGACAGATCTCAAGACTGTATTAAATAAACTTTCAGGGTGAGGCATTTCCTGTGTTGGGCAGAAGGGTTAATTTTTTTCAGCATTATTCATGGAAAGCACAATGTTAATCCAACTTTTTTTTTTCTTTCAGTTTTTAATGCCTATCTATTGGTCATCTGAGCTGGAATTACTGATTATTACCTCTTCTGTGATGCTTGTGCCATTCTGAATTTGTTAAAATACCCATTGATAGTTTTAGGATAGTAAATCATTTCAGTTGTATGAGACAACCACTGTCCACTTCTCAGGGCTCTAAAACCCAACCGTATTTCTGTAGCCATTTGGAGATATCTAGAAGGAAAGATTCCCAAATACATTTGATGGCTGAAAAATTGCAGATATTCAACAGAAATCAAAATAAAATTCTATTCTATAGATCATGTTTTAATTTTTCTAACCAAGCAGAAAGAGTGCTCAGGGAAAATTTGTTCCAAACCATAAGCATATAAAAAAATTGTGTGTTTGGAAATTACTTATATGTAGGTCTCTAAAAAACTTTAAGACGTGCTGTTTCTATTTTTAGTTTTCATTTGCCTTATAATTGAAATTTCTTCAATTTATTTACAGGACAAACTTTGGTATGTGTGATGGAACAGCAGTTCCTACTGAAATGTTCAAGTGTTACACTCTGTTTACACGTACAGAAATCATTATTTTTACTGAGTGTTTTAGTTGATAAATGAAGCTAGATGTTATTTGATGTTATATGTATGGCTTTGCTAAGGTTTTTGAATTTTTGTTTGGAAATTTTGTTCCAGTTTATGTATTTTTGAATTGTTTGATATTTTTGAAATAGATTATAAAATTTTTATTTTCAAAGGAAAACGTTGTGTAGTACATGATTGGTAAGCCCTGTTAAGTATCAGAGTCTTGTTTAGTTTATTAGATTCTCTGATTAAAAGGATTTAGATTTGTACATGTATATAGTGCTGTGATGTAAGAAGAGGGAAAAGAAGAGGAAAATATGTTCTTGATTTTCGACTGATGGTAACAAGGCGAATTGCTTCTCCTTGGGGGGACTGTACCACTGAATTCATTTTTACAAACCAGAATTTATCAGAATTTGATTCTCTGCAGAATGTGCTTTTTGTTTTGTTAATGCCTGTCTGTAATACGTAGCACAGGTACCAAAAACTTATTAATCAAACTCTTAAGAGCATTACTTTTGCCAACTACTTTGAGGTTTTACCTTACATTAATTCTGGATTCACATTTCTTTAGTTGAAATAAATGTTAATGACAAAAGTTGTTTGAAAAGTCCCTGATCTGAACTTTCCATTTTCTCAGAAAGGTCTAGGTGGATCGCAGGTTTTCATGGAAAAGGTAAACTTTATAAACTTTTCTAAAGGTTATTTTAAATGAGATTATCCTGGTAAAGATTCAACAAAACATTTAAGGGATAAAATACTGCAGAAAAGATTATCTGGTAAACAGTGCTGATTTCACACCGTTGTATCATTTTGTGTGTTATTTTCCTACTTCAGAAACTCAGCCAGGTATTGTGAGATGTGCTAATTGCTTTGGAAGCTGAGGCTGAAGCCCTATCATGCTAATTTGATGAAGGCAAATTTGTTTATTTTTCATTGCAGTAACATTGGTTTATAGCATTAAATAAATTTCAAGTGTACATCATTATATTTCCATTCTGTGTAGATTACATTATGTTCACCACCCAAAGCCTAATTACAGTTCATCACCACACACATGTGCCTAGTCATCCCTTTCACCTCCCCCTGCCAGCTTCCCCTCTGGTAACCACTAATCCAATCTCTGTGTCTATGTGTTTGTTTGTTGTTGTTTTTATCTTCTATTCATGAGTGAGATCATACGGTATTCTTCTTTCTCCCTCTGACTTATTTTGCTTAGCATGATACCCTCAAGGTCCATCCATGTTGTCACAAATGTCAAGATTTCATCCTTTTTTATGGCTGAGTAGTATTCCATTGTGTGTATATACCACATCTTCTGTATCCATTCGTCTCTTGATGGCACCTAGGTTGCTTCCAAGTCTTGGCTATTTTGAATAATGCTGCACTGAACATAGGGTGCATATATCTTTACACATTTGTGTTTTCGTGTTCTTTGGATAAATACCCAGCAGTGGGATAGCTGGATCATATGGTGGTTCTATTCTTAACTTCTGAAGGACTCTCCATACTGTTTTCCATAGTGGCTGCACCAGTTTGCACTCCCACCAGCAATGTATGAGAATTCCTTTTTTTCCACATCCTCTCCAACACTTGTTATTTCCTGTCTTGTTAATTACAGCCATTCTGAAGGGCATGAGGTGATATCTCATTGTAGTTTTGATTTGCATTGCCCTGATAATTAGTGATGAACATCTTTTCCTGTGCCTTTTGGTCATCTGTATATCTTCTTTGGAGAAATATCTGTTCAGATCGTTTGTAAAGGCAAATTTTAATATAAAAACAAAAGAATACCTTTCATCTCCAATACTTGGAATTAATTGTTCATCCAGCTTTCAGCTATTTATTGAGCGACTATTATGAATCTCACCTTTTCAAATCTCTCAGTTAAAAGGCTCTGGGACACCTAGCCAGTCCAGTTCTAGTAGGCTAACTCTCCTCTCTTTCCTTCATTCCCCACATCCAATTCATCAGCAAATCCCATACATTTCCTACATCCATTTGCTTTTCTCCATCTCCATTATCATCACTCCAAGTCATTAACATCTTTTAAATGAAGTGCTACAAAAGCCTTCTAAGTGATTCCCCAGTTTCCTTTCCAACTTCTGTTATCCACAAAGCAGCTATAGTGATTTTGAAATGTGAATCAGATCACATCACCCCCTTGCTTAACACCACAGTAGCAGCCCATCAAACCTAGAATAATATCCAACCTCCATTGCTCAGGTTTACAAAGTCTTACATAGCTTAGCCTATGGTTGCCTCCCAGACCTCTTTTTCCCTCTTGCTGACTACATTCCAGTCAAATCAGCCAATCTGAGAATATGCTCAACATATTCATTGTAAGAGAAATGCAAATTAAAACTATACTGAAGTACCAATTCTCACCTATCAAAATGACAAAAATCCAAAAGAATAAAATGGTACTACCTCAAGGAGGGAAATTTGGCACTATCTAGCAAATATACCTAAGTTTTTATCCTTGGACCCAGCAATGCCACTTCTAGGAAATTACTATGAAGGTACAACTTGACAAATAGAAAACAAAACAAACATAACATTACTCATTGTAGCATTATTTATACACAATGGCAATGATGTGGAAACAATTCAAATGTCCATCAGCGGGAAACTGGTTGAATAGGACACCAGCGCATTGGAATACTGAACAGCCGTTAAAAAGAACAAGGACGAAGATTATTTCTATGAGTTGATATGGATATATTGTTAAGCAGAGAAGCAAGAAATGTATGGAGCAAGATTTTTTTGTTCAAGAAAGAAATAGAATCAAGAATCTAATAGATTCTATTTTGTAAGAGTATATTGACTATTTTACTTAATATATCCGTGTTAGTTCAACAATGAATACATTTATTTGTTTACTTTTGCAAAAAGAAACAGAAGAGATGAACCAAAAAATAATGAAACTGGTTATCTACCGGGAGCGGAAATGAGGTGGAGGGGATAGGGTTGGAGAAGCTAGGCTTCATACATAGTTTTGACTTTAAAAAACTTTTTATTTTGGGGTATCTGTTGGAAGATGGCGCCGTGAGTAGTCCTCTTTGTCTCTCCCCCTTCGAGTCTACAATTATTTGGACACTCATCGCTTAACAAAGGATATCCAGACAGCATCTCTGGACGTCTGAGAGACCCATGTGACTATACATCGGAAGGCGGACAGACTTCCCTCCGGGAGGTTGTAGAGATAGGTGAAAACTCTCCGACCCCGACCGAACAGCCTAGTACCTGCAAGCAGCTTTCTTCCAACGGACGCCCCCAGAGGATCAATGCACACCTAGGGCAGGAGCGAGCACACAACAGAGGAGCGACGGTGGAAACAGGTGACCAGAACCCTACCTAAACCCCCCGCAATTACTCCTAAACGCAGGGGGAAACTCTGGAGTTGCACACCTGAGCCCGCGGGGAGAGTCTCTCCCCGCCATTGGCGGGGAGATCCCACCTGGTGTTCACGGCGCCCGGAGGGTCCCAGAGAGAATCACTGAGGGTACGGAGGCCCCCCGGCTGCCACTGCCTGCACGGTGGGGAAAGGGATTGCCGGAGATCTCAGAGAGGACGGGGGCTGGGTGAAGCTGCAGAGGCCGGCTCCGCGCCCCGGAGGGGAAGCTCCAGAGTTCCGCCCAGGCAGCAGACAAAACTCTCTGTCTGCCATTAGCGGAGGGGCTACACCCAGCATTCACAACTCCGGGAAAGTCCCGGAGAGAATCCCAGAGGGCGAGGTGACCCCCGGCTGCCGTTGCCCACCCCATGGGGTAAGGGATTGCCAGAGATCTCAGAGAGGACTGGGGCTGGTGGGTGCTCCAGAGGTCAGCCCTGCAGCCCGGAGGGGAAGCTCCGCCCAGGCAGCAGACAAAACTCTCTGTCTGCTATTAGCGGAGGGGCCATGCCCAGCATCCGCAACACTGGGAGGGTCCCGGAGAGGAGAATATCAGGCAGGGCAGCAGCTGACCAGCTACCACTGAAATTGGGATCTCCGGCTATCGTCCAGACAGGGCAAAGGGCTCCCCGAGTTCCTGGGGAACAGGACTGGGGCTGGGTGGAGTTCCAGCAACCCGGCTCCATAGCCTAGGGGGAAATCCTACAGGCTCACAGCAGCCTCAGCGAAAGCCTCTGCACAGCACTAGTAGAGAGCACCCAACTGGCAACCACAAGGCTGGAAGACCCGGGGACAAAAGTAGCATAGCTAGGTGAGCTAACCACAGACTGTAGAAGATGCCAATAGCTCTGCTGCAACCCATAGTGGACAAGTGAGATTTTGTGGGTGCCGACAGTGACGGAGCGGCAAATATAAGTGATCCTACCCCTGGCCGCTGGAAAAGCCCATAACACCGTTGCAGACCCCAAGGAGGGAGCACGTCTAGGTGGGCTGCAACAGTAGGCACCAGCAGCCTGACGCCCCCCCGTGACGGCCCCCACGGCAGAAGAGGGAATCCAAAGGACCACTGTGACTACAAGGAGGGGCCCAGGCCTGGTTAGCAACTGCGGATAGAGTTCCTGGTTGGTGCAGTATAAACAGCTGCTCCCCCACCACAGCCGCAGAAACAAGTGGAAGGAGCAACTAAACTCTATCTCTATGCGGAGGCACAAATCAACAACATCAAGCAATATGAAAAAATACATTAAATCTCCAGAACAGAAGGAAAATAACAAATACACAGAAAATAATCCCAAAGAAAATGAGATATATAACCTAAATGATGATGACTTCAAAACAGCCATCATTAAAATACTCAATGAATTAAGAGAGAATTCAGATAGACAACTCAACGAGTTCGGGAGCTATGTCACAAAAGAGTTTGATACAATAAAGAAGAACCAAACAGAAATACTGGAAATGAAGAACACAATAGAGGAGATTAAAAAAAATCTAGATGCACTGAACAGTAGGGCCAATAATATGGAGGAAAGAATTAGCAATTTGGAAGATGGCAATATAGAAATGCTGCAGGCAGAGGAGGAGAGAGAGAAGTAAGACTAAAAAGAAATGAAGAAACTCTCCAAGAATTATCAGACACAATTAGGAGATGCAACGTAAGGATTATAGGTATACCAGAGGGAGAAGAGAAGGAGAAAGGAGCAGAAAGCCTATTCAAAGAAATAATGGCTGAGAACTTCCCAAATCTGGTGAGAGAGATGGATCTTCAGGTGACAGAAGCCAATAGATCTCCAAACTTTATCAATGCAAGAAGACCAACCCCACGGCATATAGTCGTGAAGCTAGCAAAAGTCAACGACAAGGAGAAAATACTAAGGACAGCCAGGCAAAAGAAACTAACCTACAAAGGAACCCCCATCAGGCTATCAGCAGATTTCTCAGCAGAAACTTTACAGGCTAGAAGAGAGTGGAATGATATATTCAAAAATCTGAAGGACCAAAACCTACAGCCGAGAATTCTCTACCCAGCGAAAATATCCTTCAAATACGATGGAGAAATAAAAACTTTCCCAGATAAACAAAAGTTAAGGGAGTTCATTACCACAAAACCTCCTCTTCAGGAAATCCTCAGGAAAACCCTCATTCCTGAAAAATCAAAAAAAGGAAAGGGGCTACAAAACCAAGAGCAGAGGAGATAAGTAGAAGGACAACAACAGAGAGTAGCAGCTCTTCATCAGAACACATTAAACCATGGGACGAAAAACAAAGGAAATTGAAGAAAACCGGAAAACGAGACATAAAATGGTAGTGGTAGGCCTCCACATCTCAATAATCACTCTAAATGTAAATGGATTGAACTCCCCAATCAAAAGACACAGAGTGGCAGGATGGATCAAAGAACAAGACCCAACAATATGCTGCCTCCAGGAAACACACCTCAGCCCCAAAGACAAACACAGACTCAGAGTGAAGGGATGGAGAACAATACTCCAAGCTAATAATGAACAAAAGAAAGCAGGTGTCGCTATACTAATATCAGACAAGGTAGACTTCAAAGCAAAATAGATAAAGAAAGACAAAGAGGGACAGTATATAATGATAAAAGGGACTCTCCACCAAGAAGACATAACACTTATAAATATATACGCACCCAACACAGGAGCACCAAAATTGGTAAAGCAACTCTTAATAGAACTTAAAGAAGACATCAACAACAATACAATAATAGTAGGGGACCTCAACACACCATTAACACCAATGGACAGAACATCCAGACAGAAAATCAACAAGGAAATAATAGAATTAAATGAAAAATTAGACCAGATGGACTTAATAGATATATATAGAACACTCCATCCAAAAACAGCAGGTTACACATTCTTCTCAAGTGCACATGGAACATTCTCAAGGATTGACCATATTTTGGGAAACAAAGCAAACATCAATAAATACAAGAGAGTTGAAATAATATCAAGCATCTTTTCTGATCATAACGCTATGAAACTAGAAATCAACTACAAGAAAAAAGCAGAGAAGGGTGCAAAAATGTGGAGACTAAACAGCACGCTTCTGAACAAACAATGGATCATTGAAGAAATTAAAGAAGAAATCAAATATTATCTGGAGACAAATGAAAATGAGAGCACGACATACCAAATCATTTGGGATGCAGCAAAACCAGTCCTAAGAGGGAAATTCATCGCAATACAGGCTCACCTCACTAAACAAGAAAAAGCTCACATAAGCAACCTCAAACGACACCTAACAGAACTAGAAAAAGAAGAACAAAGCCCAGAGTCAGTAGAAGGAGGGAAATAATAAAAATAAGAGCAGAAATAAACGACATTGAAACAAAAAAGACAATAGAAAGGATCAATGAAGCAAAGAGTTGGTTCTTCGAAAAAATTAACAAAATCGACAAACCTTTAGCCAGACTCACCAAGAAAGAAGAGAGAAATCGCAAATAAATAAAATTAGGAATGAGAGAGGAGAAATCACAACAGATACCAATGAAATACAAGGGATCATAAGAGAATACTATGAAAAACTATATGCCAACAAATTGAACAACCTGGAAGAAATGGACAAATTCCTAGACTCCTACAATCTCCCCAAATTGAATCAGGAAGAAATGGAGAATCTGAATAGACCAATCACAAGTAAGGAAATAGAAACGGTAATCAAAAACCTCCCCAAAAACAAGAGTCCAGGACCAGACGGCTTCTCTGGAGAATTCTACCAAACATTCAAAGAAGACTTAATACCTATTCTTCTCAAACTGTTCCAGAAAATTGAGAAAGATGGAGTACTCCCTAACACATTCTATGAAGCCAACATCACTCTGATCCCCAAACCCGACAAGGACAACACAAAGAAGGAGAACTACAGGCGATATCACTGATGAACATAGATGCAAAAATCCTCAACAAAATTTTGGCAAACCGAATACAGCAATACATCAAAAATATTATACACCATGATCAAGTGGGATTTATACCAGGGACACAGGGATGGTTCAACATCCACAAGTCAATCAACGTGATACACTACATCAACAAAATGAAAAACAAAAACCACATGATCATCTCAATAGATGCTGAGAAAGCATTCGACAAGATCCAACACCCATTTATGATAAAAACCCTCAAGAAAATGGGTATAGAAGGAAAGTACCTCAACATAATAAAGGCCATATATGACAGACCCACAGCCAACATCATACTCAATGGACAAAAATTGAAAGCCATCCCTCTGAGGACAGGAACAAGACAAGGGTGCCCACTTTCACCACTCCTATTCAACATAGTACTGGAGGTGTTGGCCAGAGCAATTTGGCAGGAAAAAGAAATAAAAGGAATCCAAATAGGTAAGGAAGAAGTAAAACTCTCGCTGTTTGCAGACGACATGATCTTATATATAGAAAACCCCAAAGAATCCATAGAAAAACTATTAGAAATAATAAACAACCACAGCAAAGTAGCAGGGTATAAAATCAACATACATAAATCAGTAGCATTTCTATACACTAACAATGAACTAACAGAAAAAGAACTCAAGAACTCAATCCTATTCACAATCGCAATGAAAAGAATAAAATACCTTGGGATAAACTTAACCAAGGAAGTGAAGGATCTATACAATGAAAACTACAAGACTTTCTTGAAAAAAATTGACGATGACATAAAGAGATGGAAAGACATTCCATGCACTTGGATTGGAAGAATAAACATAGTTAAAATGTCCATACTACCTATAGCAATCTACAGATTCAATGCTATCCCAATCAGAATCCCAAGAACATTCTTCACAGAAATTGAACAAAGAATCCTAAAATTCATATGGGGCAACAAAAGACCGCAAATTGCTAAAGCAATCCTGAGCAAGAAAAACAAAGCCGGCAGAATCACAATCCCCAATTTCAAAACATACTACAAAGCTACAGTGATCAAAACAGCATGGTACTGGTACAAAAACAGGTGCACAGATCAATGGAACAGAATTGAAAGCCCAGAGATAAAACCACACATCTATGGACAGCTAATCTTCGACAAAGGAGCAGAGGGCCTACAATGGAGAAAAGAAAGTCTCTTTAACAAATGGTGCTGGGAAAACTGGACAGCCACATGTAAAAGATTGAAAATTGACCATTCTTTTTCACCACACACCAAAATAAACTCAAAATGGATCAAAGACCTAAAGATTAGGCCTGAAACAATCAGTCTTCTGGAAGAGAATATAGGCAGTACACTCTTTGACATCAGTTTCAAAAGAATCTTTTCAGACACTGTAACTCCTCAATGAGGGAAACAATAGACAGAATAAACAAATGGGACTTCATCAGACTAAAGAGCTTCTTCAAGGCAAGGGAAAACAGGATTGAAAGAAGAAAACAGCCCACTAATTGGGAAAAAATATTTACAAGCCACTTATCCGACAAAGGGTTAATCTCCATAATATACAAAGAACTCACACGGCTCAACAACAAAAAAACAAACAACCCGATCAAAAAATGGGCAGAGGACATGAACAGACATTTCTCCAAAGAAGATATGAATATGGCCAATAGACACATGAAAAGATGTTCATCATCGCTAATCATCAGGGAAATGCAAATCAAAACTACACTCAGATATCACCTTACACCCGCTAGATTGGCAAAAACATCCAAAACCAAGAGCGACAAATGTTGGAGAGGTTGTGGAGAAAAAGGAACCCTCATACACTGTTGGTGGGAATGCAAACTGGTGCAGCCACTATGGAAAACAGTATGGAGATTTCTCAAAAAGTTAAAAATTGAAATACCCTATGACCCAGCCATCCCATTACTGGGTATCTATCCTAAGAACCTGAAATCAGAAATCCCAAGAGTCCGTTGCACCCCTATGTTCATCGCAGCATTATTTACAACAGCCAAGACGTGGAACCAACCTACATGCCCAGAAACTGATGATTGGATAAAGAAGATGTGGTATATATACACAATGGAATACTCCTCAGCCATAAAAAAAGACAAAATTGGCCCATTCACAGCACATGGATGGACCTCGAGGGTATTATGTTAAGCGAAATAAGCCAGTCAGAGAAAGATGAACTCTATATGACTCCACTCATAGGTGGCAGTTAGTATATTGACAAGGAGATCTGATCGGTGGTTACCAGGGAAAAGGGGGGGTGGGGGGAGGGCACAAAGGGGGAAGTGATGTACCCACAACATGACTAACAAAAATGTACAACTGAAATCTCACAAGGTTGTAATCTATCATAACATTAATAAAAAAAATAGAGGTTATGGAGATATATATAGATATGGATATAGAAATATATAGAGATATATTTATAGAGAGAGAGACAGAGACAAAAATGTTGAGTGGCAAGAATTAAGGGAAGAGAGACCACTAAAGTTGTTTGAGTGAATAAAGCATTTAACTATATTGAAAAAAAAAAACTTTTTATTTTGAAATCATTATAGATTTACTGGGTACTATAACCTTACCAAGCCGACACATAAAACGATTAGAGTAAGGATAAAATAGGAAGCAAGAGATGTTTAGAAGTAAAATCAACAAGACTTGGAAGTTGACTTAGGAAATGGGGGGTGGGGAGTGCATGGAAAAGTTGAGGATAATCTCAGGTTTCTTGGAAGGGCCACTGGCTGAAATGAGGAATAGAAACAGAAAAGCAGACTTGGAGTGGGGTGTCTGGTAGGACTATGCCCAGATCATTGTCATTCACGCTAAAATAAAATATGCCAGTGGATACCCCCACCTATGTGCAAGAATTCTAGCCAGGCGCCCTCGTGCGTAATTCTTAAATGTGGCAAACAGCCAAGGAACATTGAAAAGAAACAACCTGACAGAGAAAGACCAAGGTAAACATAGAGAAAAATGACCTGAGAGGAAAAAGCTAATTCAGGTAACAAAAGAAAATAATGAAAAAATAGTAACTTTAGTAAGTGTCCTCAGAAAAATTCAAGAAGATTTGCATCCATAAAATAAATACAAGATAACATGAGGGGAAAAAAGAGTAAGAAGGAGATCCTTTACATGCTGAAATAAAAAATGCAATAATAGATAAAATTAATAAAATAGCTGATAATGTAGGGGGGAAATGATGATTGGGACTTTTTGATTATTCACATAGAGGTTCAACCCAGGATATTCAATATCGAACTAATAGGAGTTCCAGAAAGAGAAAATCAAAAGGCAATGAATTATCAATGAAATAGTTCAAGAAAAATCCTAGAAGCAAGAAACAGAGATTTCTAGATTGAAAGGGTCCACCAAATGCTCAGCACATTGAATGGGGGGGAATAATCAAGGATGTCCAGAAACAGAATTTCACACCAGTGAAAAACTTGGTGATCTAAGTGATAACACTTGGGAACACATAATTGCCATCTGTCTTCTCTGCTGCCATGAGCAATAGATTTGCACACATGATAAGATCATAAGTAAAGAGCTGTGGCTTGTAATGGATAAGTGGATAAAATGCAGAAAAGGACTTGTGAGCATTGCATATACTCCTGATATTATTATGGCATCAATACTGAGGCTGATGGTCATTTAGGCCCATTGGATTTGAAGAAATGGTTTCCATCTCATGTCAAAAATATCAGTTTGGTTATGGATATGTTTATACAGCATGTTCAAGATGAAGATATACCATGGGGTACACAGTTAGCAGCTGTGTGTACACTCTTTGTGACTTGAGTCCCAGCAGCAGAAATATCCAAGATACTAGAAGCCTGGAGGAAAGAGACCTCTAATAGTGCATCATCTGCAGTCATCAGCTACCTATTAGAAGTCAACTCATTGTGTGCAGAAGAACTCAACTAAACCACTGATGAGTCACTGTGTCGAGAAAAGTGCCTTTACAGATTTTGAATATAAATATATTAGTAAGCTTTCACAATACAAAGTAAGGTTTAAAAAGGAAAGAAATAGGTAAAATGGCAAGAGATTCTCCTCCTTGTTTGGGAAGGAAACAGGAGAAACAAGCAATTGCATAGTTGTTTTTCCCTAAACTGCACATATTTCACTTTAAGCTGTAATGAACATATGACATATGTGTTGTACGACTGTCTTTGTCAAACAACACAAACTTGAACTTAGCCTTTGCTTTTTGCTGCAGAAAGTGTCCTTTTAGTGATTTTTAAAAATTGAGTGGCATTTTATAGTGAACTTAACAATATAAAAATATGATTTGTTTCCTGAACTATTTTTGTACTTTGCCCTCAAATGACTGGCTAGGAAAAAATAAATTGGCTAAAAAGGAACTAGAAGAGTCTTCCACTATCTTAGCTAGAAATGGGCTTCAAAAGTTTTCCATGGTATAGTGCACAGTTGTTCAGAGTAAAGCACAGAAATCCCTTAGCAGAAACTCACTTTAATGCAATTTCTTCATATCTCTAAAGTTCCTGATATATCAAGAAAACGAGAACTGAAGAGTAGAAGTTCAATTGCAGGGTTTTTTTGTGTTTTAAGATTTTATTTTTTTCCTTTTTCTCCCCAAAGCCCTCCGGTACATAGTTGTATATTCTTAGTTGTGGGTCCTTCTAGTTGTGGCATATGGGATGCTGCCTCAGCATGGCCTGATGAGCAGTGCCATGTCCATGCCAAGGATCCAAACTGGCGAAACCCTGGGCTGCTGCAGCGGCCACTTGGCCACGGGGCTGGCCCCTCAATTGCAGGGTTTTTGTATCAACAACAGGTGTGTAGGAGATTCAGAGTTGACCACTGGCAGATCTCTGTGTGTGCTGTGTACATATGGACAGTGCTATAATGTTTTACGTTTAATGATATTCTACTTTTGGAATTTTAGTATTTGTGTATAGAAAATGGGTTTAATAACTCACTATGGTTCTGATTTGTCTTCTATGTGTTTTTTGTAATAAAAATTAAAATAAATGATGACCAAAAAAGCAAGATATGTCATGGTGAAATTTACAATGCCAAGGATAAAGGGAAGATTCTAAAAACTTCCACAGAGAAAAAAAATCAAGCCATGTTCAAAGTACAGGAAATTAAAATGACATTGTATTCTCAAGAGCAATGCTGGAAGGTAGAGGGCAATGGAGCAATGCAAAGACAGGAGGAAATGCATTGGACCTAGACTTCTGCACCCAGTTAAACCATCAAGTGTGAGAGCAGAGCGAAGAGATCTTTAGTCAGTCAGTGACTTAGAAAGTTTACTTCCCACTCATATTTCCTGAGGAAGTTATTTGTGGATGTAATACACCATTAAGGAAAAGGAAGGTGTGCTTACCCAAAAAACAAGGGACCCGATAGGGAAGAAACACGAAGTGAAGATTCTTTTAGTTATGCTCTAGAACCAGAGCTAAGAAAGTATAATCAAAGAAAAGTGCTTGGCACTTCAGTAAACAATGTGTACACAGTCATAACAATGTAGACATTGGGGTTGTTTTCAACATTTAGAATCAGTGTATGTGGGAAGGAGCAGGGTTGTCCCTAGAAACCCTTTGTTCATCTCATCACCCTTCTTTTCCACTCGCGTCAAACTAGACCTTACTCTCTACTGGGCCACACAGTTGGTGAGCAGATAAAGATGTGAATACGTCTCAGTGGATGCTGAGGTTGGGAAGAAGGCCAATGACTAGACAAATGAACTACACGTCAGGGGAAGCCAGCACCAGGATCTATGTAAATCAAAGGGATGAGGGACCTGTGAGTGGAGGCTTGAATTGGTTAGATTAGGACTTAGAAAAATCAAATACCTGAATGTTGTGAAGTAAATTCATAGTAAAACCCCCTATATGTAACATATATTCTTTTAGCTTCCCTGTACACTTGAAAATAGAGATATTTAAATAAATCTTTAAAGATGATTCAATTAAATCAAGAAGCTTTATGTGGCAGATAATGTTGGTTGCTTACCCAGTAGCCATTTCCTACCTTCTTTGCTAATAGAATTTCAATTTTCTTCAGCTATTAAGTGTTAAATGCTTTTAAGGGAAGCAGGCCTTTCACTAGCCCCAGAAGATGAATTTTAATTAGTCCAAGTTAGTAATGGTGATTCAGCTCCTTACCAGTGATTCACTTAAGAATGGGCATGTGATTATGGATGAGAGGTAAGAGAGAGTCTGTTGTAGGGCTTCTGGGAAATTTTCCCAAATGTTTAAAAATAGGCATGAGTAAGGGATACACTCTTCTTCCCCTTCAAGACTTTGGACGTTGTAATGTCAGAACATTATGCTTGGAGCTGCTGGAACCAGATTGCAATCATGAGAAGCACCAAGAGGGGAGGGCAAAGCTGCTACTGAGAAATGGAAGAGGGGAACAAGTTAATGAAAGTCTTGGGGTGGTGAATTAACCTTTTGGCTAAACTACCTCAGGACATTTGTATGAGAAAATGCATTTTTCTTATTGTTCAGAGTTGAGTTGGATTTTCTGTTACTTGCAAGAAAATACATCCTGACAGATCCAAAAGAGTTCTAATAAATTCTGGTCAAGGCTAGTAAATATATTTTTTAAAAGTTATTTCTGAAACCACCGACTTTATCTTATTTTTTTTATTAAGATTATGATAGTTTACAACCTTGTGAAATTTCAGTTGTACATTATTGTTAGTCATGTTGTGGGTACACCACTTCACCCTTTGTGCCCTCCCCCCACCCCCCACCCCCCTCTGGTAACCACCGATCAGTTCTCCTTGTCTATATGTTAACTTCCACCTATGAGTGGAGTCATACAGAGTTCGTCTTTCTGTCTGGCTTATTTCGCTTAACATAATACCCTCAAGGTCCATCCATGTTGTTGTGAATGGGACGATTTTGTCCTTTTTGTGGCTGAGTAGTATTCCATTGTGTATATATACCATATCTTCTTTATCCAATCATCAGTTGCTGGGTACTTAGGTTGGTTCCACATCTTGGCTGTTGCAAATAATGCTGCGATGAACATAGGGCTGCATGGGACTCTTGGAATTGCTGATTTCAGGTTCTTAGGATAGATACCCAGTAGTGGGATGGCTGGGTCATAAGCTATTTCTATTTTTAACTTTTTGAGAAATCTCCATACTGTTTTCCATAGTGGCTGCACCAGTTTGCATTCCCACCAACAGTGTATGAGGGTTCCTTTTTCTCCACAACCTCTCCAACATTTGTCGCTCTTGGTTTTGGATGTTTTTGCCAATCTAGCGGGTGTAAGGTGATATCTTAGTGTAGTTTTGATTTGCATTTCCCTGATGATTAGCGATGATGAGCATCTTTTCATGTATCTATTGACCGTCCTTATATCTTCTTTGGAGAAATGTCTGTTCATGTCCCCTGCCCATTTTTTCATCAGGTTGTTTGATTTTTTGTTGTTGAGCTGTGCAAGTTCTTTATATATTATCTTTTTAAAAAACTACTTATTTTGAAACAATTCCAAACTTAGAGAAAAGTTGCAAGAATAGTACAAAGAATTCCAATATATACCCAGAGACCACATTCAAGGTTTGTGAATTGTCCCAGTTCTGTCTTTTATATTACCTATAATGGATCCAATCTAGGATTATGTCTTGCACCAATTGTCATGTCTCTCCAGTGTCTTTCAATCTGGGACAGTTTATGGGGCTTTGAGTTTCATGCCCTTGACCTTTTTTCTTTTGGTGAGGAAGATTGGCTCTGAGCTGACATCTGTGCCAATCTTCCTGTATTTTGTATGTGGGATGCCACCACAGCATGGCTTGATGAGTGGTGTGTAGGTCCATGCCTGTGATCTGAACCCATGAACTCTGGGCTGCCAAGGCAGAGGACACGAACTCAACCACTATACTACCAGGCCAGCCCCTATCTTTTTGAAGATTATAAGCCATAGTCATTTTGTAGAATATCCTTCAATTTGTATTTGTCCAATGAATCCTCATAACTTATTGAGTGGCATACAATATCAATTTGTGTGTTGTTCGTATTGTTAAATTTAATCACTTGAATAAGATATTTTCTAATTTTCTTCATTGTGCAATTACTTTTCATCTTTGTAACTAATAAGTATTTTATGTGGAAATACTTTGAAATTATACAAATATCTAGTTCTTCATTCCATTTTTATCTACTAGTATTAGCATCCATTGAGCCTTCTTTCTTGAATCCATTATTACTATAATTGCCAGCTGGTGTTTTTTCTAATTGTATCCTACTGTAATAAAAGGCTGCCTCTTCTCTTCATATTTTACTAATTTGTTTATATCATGGATTCTATTTAATTCAATGGGTTATGATGTGTAAATATCATTAGTTTGATGTTCAAATTATCCCAGACGTGGCCAGTGGGAATCCCTTTAAGCTGGATCCTATGTCCTCTTGACATGTCCCCATCATTTTTTCTTTCTTTTGAGAGCATTTCCGTATGTCCTGGCACAACAAGAGGTTCCAAGCTCAACTTGTATTTTCCCTGCTCCTCTCTGGAATCAGCTGTTTAATCAAGGAACACTGGTCCTTTTAGAGGAGAGTGGTATTTAGAAACCAACATCTGGATCCTAGATATGCTCATTTCTATTGAGATGTTTCTGTTTCTGTGGACAGAGCTAGGAAGTATAATTATACATCTTTACTTCTATATTTATTTCTATAACTACCACCTATATTGTGAACAATTAATTCACATTGATAATTACAAATCCAGTCTAATACTGCAGGATTTATTCTAACTTCCTGCCTCTTTGTTTTTGTGTCTTCCTTCTCAGTCAGTGAGAAATCTGCTACCATTATCTGAAATACATTTACTTATTTGTTGAATCACCTGTCTGAGCCAATCTCCTGACCCCACCCAGCTGCCCCGCCACCCTCTCCAATGCTGTTCTCCCAATGGGTTGCCATTATCTGCTTCCACTGAGTTATCCCTGGTGCCCTGCTCAGATACTATCCTTACATGGGTCACCATTACGTTCTCACTTGTGAAATCGCTCGAGTATGAAAATAAGTAGCAGAGGACCCTTCTTTTCCAATTACATGAAATTCTAGACTAGGCAAAACTGTAACTATAGTGACAAAAAGCAGATCAGTGGTTGCCCAGGGCTGAGGATGGGGGTAGGGGGATTAACTGAAAAGGGCATGAGGGAACTATGATGGAAATGAAAATTCCATTTTGAGGTGATGGAAATGTTCTCTAACTTGGTTGTATAAATTTGTCAAAACACTTGTACTGTACACTTAAAATGGGTACATTTCATTATATCTCAACAAAACATTTTTTTTAAATATTAAAATTATAGAATTCTAAAGAAACTAGAAAGGATCTTAAAGACGCTCCTGTTTTTTTCAGATAATAAAATTGAGGCCTGGGAGGCTAAAGTCATTAAACCAACGAGTTGGTTGAAAAGTTAGGACAGACTCAAATTTCCAAACTTCAAGTAGTTCAGTGTCTTTCCACACCCGTCTCTTCTTTTTCAACACGCCAGCATGCCCCACCAGAAAAGTACTCTGCCAAGGGGCTGGCCCCGTGGCCGAGTGGTTAAGTTCGCGCGCTCCGCTGCAGGCGGCCCAGTGTTTCGTTGGTTCGAATCCTGGGCGCGGACATGGCACTGCTCATCAAGCCACGCTGAGGCAGCATCCCACATGCCACAAGTAGAAGAACCCACAACGAAGAATACACAACTATGTACCGGGGGGCTTTGGGGAGAAAAAGGAAAAAATAAAAAATCTTTAAAAAAAAAAAAAAAAGAAAAGTACTCTGCCAAAGATCAGATTTTTTTCCTTTCTTTCATAACACAGTCTAGGATAGAGACTGACAGAGGGAAGCCTTACTTAGAAGAGAAGGTAAACAGTAAGGAGCTCTGAATGTCCTGGGAGAAAAGCATAGCAAGACTTTCTGTGTCTTGATATAAACAAAAAGAAAACAAAAAAACTGCCTTGCTTTCTGGGAAGTGGTCTTCACTGGAGAGAAAGAGAGAAATGGTGTTTCTGGAACTGTGATATGCTGTTATCATGCCAACCCAGCCCCCCTAGGGCTGAGTGTGGTCTGCTGTGGCTGATTGCTAAGAGTGAGCCCTCGGGAGGCCAACTGTGGAACATCCTTAGCAAGCTTAATTTGTCATCTTTCAGAGACTTCTACCTCCCAGCAGGGGTATAGACAAGCAAGAGCATTATCTGCAAGCAGTGGATAAGCATTGCCTTTTAGATTGAGTGGGACCAGTCTCCAAAAGTGATAATGTGAGGTAATGAGAAACTATGGCATTAGCCATGATCAGACTCCAGTTGAGAACAGAACCCACTATAGACTGAGTAAGTTATCCCTTATAGAGTAAGTCATCTGGGTGGTTTATTGGGGAGTGCTCCACAAGTGGGAAATAATGGGCTTCCTGATAAAAGGGCCTTGGAGTATTTAAGAAGTTGTTTGGAAAAAATCAAAGCATTGTGAATATATTTGTATTTGAGTTTGTGGAGTAAGTTATACTACTTTTATTGAAAATGTTAACTCATTCATTCAGCAATATATATTGAGCATGTACTGTGTGCAAGACATTGTGCTAAGAACTGTGGATAGTGGCTACACTCCTAGAGTTAGGCGGTATAGATAAGATGCATCACAGAATAGACTGATATGATGGGGGGAGCTTAGGGTCAGATGGGAATTCAGAGAAGAAACCCATAGTTTACACTTTGGGTGCAGAGAAGAGAGGTCAGGAGAAGACTCTCCAAAGAAATCAACATTTTAGGCTGAGAGCTGAAGCAGGAGTTATCCACGTGAAGGGGATGACAATGTTCCAGGAATGGGGGACAGCACAAATGAAGCCCTGGAGATAAGAGGATATGGCCTTTTCTGGAAAAGGTAAGTGCAATAGTTTAATGTGCCTGAAGTAGAGCAGGGTAGCAGGAAAAGATGTGGGATGAAGCTCTGGGGACATACGCCTTGACCTAAGGATAATGATGAACCACTGAAGGATGCCAAACAGAGCAGTGGCATGATGAAAATTTGTAGAATATTTTCTCTGGTTACAGTGTAAAGAGTGGACTGAAGAGAGATGATTTGCAGGGAGATCATCAGGAGACTGTTGGAATAAGTGAGGATGGAGAGAAATGGATTTGCTTTAGGAGATAAAACCTTTCAGGACTTGACTGGATTTCGGGAATGAGGGAAGAGAGAGAAAAGTACAGGATGATGGACATGTTTGTGACAGATGACACATATGAGTAATTACAACATCATTGTGCATATATGTTGAGAAAAATGCTCAAGGTAACCCTTGCTATCCAAGCTCAGGAACTAGAGATTCAAGTAAATTTTTGGATCATTTCTTTGCTATCCAAACTCCTGCTGTTGGCTAGTTGAAACTCAGGAACAAACAGATTTGAATAACAAGGTTTCTTTGGTTTCCCCACCTAAATCCAGGAACTGAAACTCAGATGGTAGATGTATTTGCAGCATATTTGTTTTCTTTTTTTGTTTTTAAGTCTTTTGTTTTATGCTTTTCCTTGCCATAAGTTTAATATTTTAGGTAAAAAGAAATCCTATATCATGAGATATGAAGTTTATATTTTACTCCGTTGGTATTTAGGAGAGAGAGCTCCTGAGATGTATGGTATTAAATGTATTCATATGACAAAATTAAAGTTTTAAATATGAGCTCTATTTTTCAGTATTTTAGTTTTACAGAGTAGACATGTTAATAACTAAGGAAATATATTTGCTATCAAGTGACCAGTTTGACAAAAATCTACTATCTTTACAAAAACCAACATAATTTTCTTCTGAGGAAGATTAGCGCTGAGCTAACATCCGTGCCCATCTTCCTCTACTTTATATGTGGGACGCCTGCTACAGCATGGCTTGATAAGCCACATGTAGGTCCACACCCGGGATCTGAACCAGTGAACCCTGGCCTGCCAAAGCACAACATGGGAACTTAACCACTGTGTCACTGGGCCCGCCCCAAAAACCAATATAATTTTTAAAATACTCAAAACTGCTCTAAGATTTCAATGAAGAAAACAAAACAAATTTGATTTTAGGAGCAAAGCATTTTTAGAAGAGTTTTTAAATAAAATTTTCTTCCATGTTCACTTCTGGTATAACAAGGACTTTTATTATTTGACTTATCTCAGTATAAAATATGTGAAAATACCCCCAAAATTGACATGATGATTCTCTAGTATTCCAAGATAGTCTTTCAGAGTCAAAGGAGATAATATGTATCAAACATTAATGAGACTAATGAAATGTTAACTCATTCATTCAGCAATATATATTTGTTACTTACATATTTGTGAGATTTGTGAGGGGATTTCAAAATGATGAAAACTGTGATAATATTTATATGGGGCTGGATAATAGGAAGAATTTTAATTGTAATGCTTTCTATCTAGGTAAGAATTCCTTGAGTGGTACATCACTAGAGCTCCCTTCTATAAAGCAAAAACATACATGTTTTTCTACAGACCACCAGACATGTGGAAGTCTGTCTAGGTTATAAATGTAGATTTCAGATAAGCTTATACTTACATACAATGTGTCTGTCTCCTCCTTCTTAACATCTCCTAAACACTCACTTCTCACAAACTGCACCCCTCTCAGCTGATGCTCCACTTCCATTTTTTATTGGGAAAAAAAGGGAAACCATCTCATCTCCTTCCACCACATCTATGATTTACCAACACCTGCAGCCCTCTTCTCCTTTCCTCCTGTATCAAAGCTGACCAGTCACTGTGCTTCTGCCGTGGATCCCTCGGGCTCTCACCTTCGCAAGAACCTCACTCCTCTCTCCTTTATCAGCTCTGTCAGGATGTGCCATCCCAAAATATGCTACTTTGGCATACAGATTATTTTGAGCTGAAGGCATTTGATAAACGGCAGATGTACGAAGGGCTCTCTGACCTGCCCTTTTCTACCTAAAAACAGACCACAGAATTTCCCGGGAGAAAGATGCCTTCCCTGTACCAGGAAGAGAACACGCCTTGGAAAGGCTTTGTGTACCTAGCGTGAAGGCCACTGGTATCCACTTGCTGCTTCTCCTCTCTGACTCCTATTCACTCTTAAAACTCACCTTAATTGCACCTCTGTCCCCAAACCTCCACTGAAAATGCTTTTACAAAGGCCATCAACAATATCCATGTTAAGTCCAAATAAACGTCAACAGTAAGAAGTGATTACAAGCTTCAGGACAAAGATAAAAAGAAATTAAAAGGAAGAAATCTGACCCAAAGTAACTATTAAAGAATTTGCTCTCACCTTTGTGAAACACAACACAACCATTTTATAACCAACATTACTAATAAAGACCAAGACACGGGGTACATTAGCTTAGACACAGGTCTCCTGATCCAACTGGCCCCAAGCAGGAGCAAGATAGTTGGGCAAGGCTGCATTTATACGGCCATGGCTCTGGTCCATTTTCCGAAATAATCCAGCCCCTTGGAGCTTTGATGAAGCATCTCACCAGGTATACACAGCTTCTGAAATGGTGTGAAATGGTCAAATGTTTCTTCAAACATTCGACTCAGCCATCTCCATCACACCCTCCTCTTACCCGGTACTATCCTGACATTTCGACCTATTATTTAGAGAGAGAGATTTAAAATATTAAAGTAATGTTTGGCAAGACATAAAAAATTCACTGGTCCCTCAAGAAACGAGTTTCTTGCACTGTTTCTAGAGTTTTCACAAAGTCTCACAAAACGCAGAAACGTGACTGGTGCAGCATCCTTTCCAGAGTCGGTGGCAGCTTTCTGTAAGGTTTAATCCTCCATCGCATCAACCAAATGGGGAAAGTCAGAGTATCTTTTCAACAGGTAGGGGTTTTTATTTCAGGCTCTTCTGCCTGGGCGCCTTTCTCTCTGGCGCTGCCTATGGAATACTAAAAAATATACAGCATACTATTAAACTCGTGACACGCTTGAAAATCATTTTTAACCAACTTTCTCAACATAAAGCATCGATTTAAAAAGCTGGCTTTAAACACGGTTTAGAGGCGGGCGGGTGATGAATACCCGCCGCTGTAAGGCAGTGGGGGTTATTGTTGTTTGAGGAAGCCACAGGAAGATGCCCTGTCGTGACGCGCTGGAATTCCTTCCTCACACCGAGGTGGTGCCTGGGCTCATTTTCTGACAGCAAAAGGCAAGGCTCGACCCACGGCGCCAGTACTCCGCGGAGTTTCCCGGGCGCTTAGGGGTTTATGAGCATGCGCAACAGATTTTCCGTTGGGAATCAGTTGACGCGCGGGCTGTTTGGAGCATGCGCACACAACTTTTCCGGTAAGAATCAAGTGAGCATTCGCACACAGATGTTCGGCGTCAAGCGTGACTCTTTGGAGCATGCGCTCTCGGTTCCCGGCTCCTGTGGAGGTGGTTGGAGGGTCTCTGTGCGTCTTCTTCGGCCGAATGCAGGCTCGTAGGAGAAAGCCTGGTGTATTAGTTTTTATAACAGGAGTTTTGACGTCTTTTTTTCTCTTGAATCATTTTTTTCAAATACAAGTATATTAAATATTCAATGTAAAATATCTAACCATTTACAATCAGCCACCAGATAGAAAAATAGCCAAAGGACTGGAGAACAAAGAATTCACAGAAAGAGAGTTAGCAATAGACCTTAAACATACGAAAAAATGCTTAGCATCGGTTGTACTAAGAGAAAGCATATTAGAGCTACATTGAGATGCTATTTTTCATTCCTCAGATTGGCAAACATTGAAACGGATACTCTATATAGGAAGACATGGGGAACCAGGCTCTGTCTTACAATGGTGATGGGAGAGCAGAATATCACAACCCTTAGTGGTTATCGAAACCAGAGCTCGGGGCTGGCCGGTGGCACAGTGGTTACATTTGCTGCAATTCCACTGCTGGGGTTTGTGGGTTGGGATCCCTGGCTCAGACCTACACATGCTCATCAAACCATGCTGTGGCAGGCATCCCACATGCCAAATAGAAGACTGGCACCGATGTTAGCTTAGGGCCAATCTTCCTCAAACAAAACAAAAAAAACCCACAGCTGTATTTACACTTTGATGGAACAATTCCACTTTTGGGAATTTTTCCTGTAGATACACTTGCTTATATATGAAATGATGTATGAGGTTGTTGATTGTAATCACAAAAGATTGGAAACTACCCAAGTATTGATCAGAGGACTGATTTTAAAAATGATAGTACATATGCACAATGGAGCATTATGCAGCTGTGAAAAAGAATAAGGAAGTTCCCTGTGTACTGATATGGAAAGATCTCCAGGATATTTTGCTAAGTGAAAAAAGCCCACATGCAGAACAGTGTATAAGGTATGCCTTTTGGGTAGGAAAGGAGAATAAGATTGTATGATCCTTTCTTGTTTCCCCTTAAATTCTGGAAAGATACACAAGAAACTAATAATCATGGTTTCCTGTCAGATGGGAGGAAGGACAGAGATAGGGTGAGAAACTTCTCAATGTATACATTATAATGTATTATTACTTTTTGAACCATGTGAATGTTATTGGTTAAAAACAAAAATAATAAAACTACAGTAACTTTTTAAAAATCTTGGAAATGTGCAATATAAAAAGTGAAAAATCTCCCATAATTTCACCTTCTAAAGGTAACTGCTATTAACAATTAAGTGTGTGTTCTTCCATCATCTTAATTGTCTTAGTCTTGAAAGTATTTTTAAAAATTTAATTATGATTTATGTTATTCACATTCTTCAGAAATATGGATGAAACCTTTTTTTTTAAAAAAAGCAAAAGCTCTTGGTCTGTTATAATTATATTTTTTAATTTATTTGCCATTTATATTTACTAGTTTGGATATCCTCTTGTGTGAAGTAGCCATTCAGGTCTTTTGCCCGTTTTCTATTGGGTTGTCTTTTTCTTATTGATTTATAGGCATTCTTCATACATTCTGAATATATGTCCTTTGTATACAAATAGTCTTTGGCTTGCCTTTTCACTTTAATGTTTTGATGAACAGAATTTCTTGATTTTAATGTGGTTCAGTAATCAATTTTTTTTAATGGGAGGTGCTTTTTCTGCTGTTACACCCATTTATTGAATTCTTAATTTCTATTATTGTGTTTTTCAGTTCTAGAATTTCCATTTATTTCTTTATTATAGCTTTCAGTGCTCTGCCAAAGGTATCTTGTCTTTTTTCCTTGAACATTAAGAATTACTATTTTAGAATCTATGTCTGATAACTCCATTAGCTGGTTCAGATTGAGATTCAAATTTTTTCAAGGTGGTGGGGTAAGACTACTTCATAGGTGGTGATGTGTAATTCCATTACAGAACACGTTGTGTCTGGTTGTCTATTTTGTGATGTTAGCAGCAATGCCTAGATCCATTTGTGCATGAGGGACTGCAAAATGATAATATTCAAGTTCTAATATAGTTCTCTTTCTGTTTCTTAGAACTCCTTTCTAGAGAGAAATTTCTCATCATTTGGTTACTCTGAGATAGAGATCATATAAGAAAAACAGAAAAATTCTTGATCTTTTTCCCCTTATTTACTAGTTTAAATAACAATTTGGCTCCATATCATCCTCCCAAGGTGAATAATGATTTGTTCCATATTGTTTAACAAATTATTAATATTATCTTTATATTACAGAAATTATTTATTTTATTTATATATTATAATATAATTATGTAATAATATAATAAATATTATGTTATAATATATTATTAATAATAATCTATATATTATTAATAATAATGTTGTTATTAACAAAAAATAATAATTTGTTCCATATTGTTTAAGGACTGACAATACCAAAAAGTTGATGTGGGAAACCTGTCTTGTGGTGTCTTCTAAGGCCTATCTGTGACCTGTCTGTGCCATTCCGTACAGCCAACAGAAAGGAGTGCTGGGGCCGGCCCTGTGGCACAGTGGTTAAGTTCGCACGTTCCACTTCTCAGCGGCCCGGAGTTCGCCAGTTCGGATCCCGGGTGCGGACATGGCACCGCTTGGCACGTCATGCTGTAGTAGGCATCCCACATAGAAAGTAGAGGAAGATGGGCACAGATGTTAGCTCAGGGCCAGTCTTCCTCAGAAAAAAGAGGAGGATTGGCAGTAGTTAGCTCACGGCTAATCTTCCTCAAAAAAAAAAAAAAAGAAAGAAAGAAAGAAAGAAAGGAATGCTATATCCACCAAAAGATATGTATAAAAATGTTCATAGTACTATTCATAATAGCCACAACCTGGAAACAACTCAAATGTTTATCAACAGTGGAATGGAGAAATAGAAGTACCATCATATAATGGAATAATACATATCAAAGGCAGGACCAAGTGGCAGCAATGTGCTCTAGGCCAGCACTACTCTTTGCACCACATACACTCAAATTCAGGCATGGGGATGGGCCGTTTTTTCCTTTTTGTTCAGGTATAATATCCACATAGTAGAGGGCATAAAGTACACTAATCTTAAGTACACAGTTTGATGGATTTTCACATATGTCTAGACCTGTGTAACCATCAGTAGATCAATATAAAATATTCTCATCTCCCAGAAAAATTCTTTATGTGTACATGAGACATGAGAAAATTTGGGCTCTTAAAGTCTCAGGCTAGCAGTAGCGTAGACTACAGAGGGTAAGATGGGCTCCGAGTCTTCACCTGGGAGCCTTGGTTCGAGGAGGCATCCAAAAATTCAGCTGACTCAGCCAGAAGTGGCTCAGACTTTCACGTATTCTGTAGAATTGGCCTTGGCCTAAACCCTCCCACAAATTCTCCTTGTGTTTACACACACACACACACACACACATACACACATCACAATTCATTCAACATTCATGGAATTCGTAAGTGTTGACTTGGTGGAGTATCCAAATATAAAGAAGCCATGGTCCCTGGCCTTCTGGAGGAGAGCCAGTGTCGCTGCAGCCCAAAGACCCTCAGGGCTCACCTTCTGGCTTTTTTACACAGAGTTGGCAACAGCTGCCATACTCCTTTGTACCCTCCTTTTCTTCTCAGAAAATCCTAGCTCTGTCTTCCTCCTCCTTGTCATGAGCCTCACTTCCTCACCCGAAGTTAGATCGGGGCCAGGGGTCGTCTTTACTCTGATCGTCTTTTTCTGCTCCTGCTTCCTCAGCCATGGCCTCTAAAGCTGCCAGGTTTTTTTGTGTGTGTCCAGCAAGTAGGTCCGGTGATGGGGGATTAGAAGGATATGGGCTGTTCAGCCTGGAGAGAGCACCATTAGGAGGTAAGTGGATTACTGATCTCAAGGCTATAGAGAGAGATTTTATGAGAAGGTGGTGGACTGATTGTTCATTGTCTGTGAAAGAAGTAGTAAGATAAACAGGCTCAGATGAAGAAAGGGTTTGGAGAGTAGGAAGAAAATCCTTGTCCAAAGAGTGGCCAAGGTGGTGCCTTGCGGCCTCCACCCCAGCCCTCTCAGAGGAGAGGACAGACAGACATCAGCTCAGAGGAGAATTTCATGGTTCTCCTGACTCCAGGTGATGGGTGCAGTTGGGCTAGTGCTCTGGTCCCTCTAACTCAGTGGTTCCATGATTCTGTGATGTCACTGAAGAGAGAAGAATGGGGCACTGGGCTTGGCTCCAGCTGCTCCAATTCCTCTCTCCTTTGGATTCTGATAGTTTTTGGGATGAGGGGAGGTGAGCTGAGTGATCACACGTGTCCCAGCTCAGTCTCCCCTCTAGCCATCTCAGCCCCTATCAATTTATGGAGAGAAATTAGCCAGTGTGAGTCAACTCCACCAAAACAAACAGAGCATCTTTTATGAAGCTGAACAAAAGGACAACAATGAAAACAGCCTTTTATTCTTCTGTTTCTAGAAAACTTAAAGAACAAGAGAACTACATTCAAACTGGGCTGGAAAAGAATATTTGGACAATCTGTGATTGTGAGAGTGGACGAGTCTTCTAGCTAACCCTATGAGCTTTGCAACCACAGCAATCACTTTCTACATCCTCCTTATAATTTGCCTCATTTGCATCTGCCTTTTATTGGTGGTTTTTTTATTTAAATGGTATAAATCCAAGCTGATAAATTGGGATCAGATTTCAAGTCACACTAGCAAATGTATCTAGAAATAATATAAAACAATTTAAAATAGAGCAAATAATAATGCTGTAGCTATCTACTTTTTCCATTTCAGGGTTTTAGAAATGCTAATTTTCTGTTTAAAGTTCCATGCCAAGCCTTAAAATCAAGACCATTCTTCCTTTTCTGAACTTTTTGCATGCTCATTTTCAGTGTCCAAAGTACAGATGAAGAAACAGAAAAATATCCTTGTACAGATGCTAATAGAGATGAAGATTGTTTAGCTGCTAATGTGGAGACGGACAATTCAGGAGACAAAGACAAGTAAGTCTGTGTCGTAGAATATGGTAGAAAGCCATTTTTTTGTGTGATAATGATACCAAGATAAATGAATTTTAAAAACCCTGCTGATTGGTTTCCTAGGACTCTCACACCCATGAGGCCTGGCATTCTTGTTCAGAGACAGAGTAAAGAAGTGCTGGCCACACCCTTAGAAAACAGAGGGGATGTGGAGGATGGAGAGGTGGCCAAAATAAAAGAGAAGCAAAAGCCTGAGAATGCTGGAGAAAATGTTCAAGAGGTGATGGGCTTTTCTACTCTCGAGGGGCAGTTTAGAATGCGTTTGATTGAAAGTAGGTAATTTACTTGGCTAGGTGTAATGGGAGGTGGTCTTGGCTAAAACTTAGGTGTGTCTTTGGAAGGAGTACAATGTCCACAGTCATTTAAACCATTCCTCTTAGCTTTTCAGTTCATGTTATTAAACCAATTACATATGCCAAACCTAGATACCTGCTAATTCTTCATTCTTACATTTGTGTTTTTCTTAATACTTCCCCTTCATTTTGCTTTTCTCAGAATCGTAGGATCTTAGAGTTGGAGGAGGCCTTGGAGATCATCTAGAGATCTAGCACTCTTATGTTACAAATGAGAAAATGAGAAGAATTGTTCAAGGTTACTCCTCCATCATGGTTGAGCTCAGGACCAGACCCTGTGTCTCTGCTCTAGTTCCAGGCTCCTTCTACAACAGCACACAGACATTGCCAGGGTCTTCTTGAGCTCCATGTTTGGGGCTCCCTAATAAGACCAATTCACATGCCCTCCCAACACAAGACTCACGCCCAGTCAGAGGCAGAATGATGATTCAAGTGGCTCTTGGGTTTGGCTGCTTCATAGAGAGGATAACACGCCATCAAAATGCTATTTGAATATGTCAGCGTATGCTTTTATAACCACAGAAATATGAAAATGGGACCATGATGGATTATCACTGCTGTCATATATCATTTAGAAATGCTTTTTTCTGTTTCTCACTAACAATGTAAATATAACCTATACTTTTTAAAAAAGGGCTTGTTGCATTCATAAATTGATCATTTATAACGTTTGTCTCATTCTCTTGCAGGATGATGACTTGCAAAAACCACCCATACCAGTCACTGGAACTCCTTCAGTTGTTGATAACCAAAAAAGACCTTTGAAAGGAGTGACATTTTCTAGGGAGGTAATTGTTGTGGACCTTGGGAAGGACCACCCTGTATCTCGAAGCTATACTCGAATGCATAAAGAGAGAAAATGAAGCTCGGAAAAGGCTGAGAGTGAAAGAATGTAACCTTAGACTCACACTGAAATGACTGGGAGTACAAAATCATGTTGAACTAGCAAAATAATGGGGAATTAAGCAAATACACATAGTATTTTATCTTTGTGCAGAAAGAAGTAGGTTACATGCAAATTTCTGTAAGTAAAATACCCAGAACTTGAATATACTTTTTTTTTAATTCAAATCTGAGTTCAAAACATTGATTGTATTAAGTGTCCTTAAAACATTGTCTACTCAAACACTGTTCTAACGTGTGAATAAAATGATTTGTGTTGGTGCAGATGTCTGTTAGGTGAATCATATTCAGGGAGGACTTTGGAAACAGCACGTGCTCTTGATGCTCTGATCACAGACATTCATGACCAAATGACATGACTGCTATCATCATGGAAACTTCCAATAACTAGGACTAGGGTCTCCCACTACATGATTCCTGTTGAACTCAGTCCTGAAATGTTTATTGTACTGACAACTGATTTTTAAGATTGATACAAAAAAAACCCTACCACCACCACCAAAACATCCTGTTACTTTAGGCAAGTCCTGAGATTAATTTTTTGTTTCAGCAGTTTAAAATTTGCTGTCTGTATGTGGAATATGACAGTACAGGCCAGTATAACATCATCCAAACCACTGCAGTAAATGTTTGTGAAATGTGTAAGGGGCTATGAGAGGGACAAAAAGTAGAAAACATAGCATTTGATTTAGGGGCCTAGCACATTGTCATGTATGTGGCATATGCTCGATAAGTATTTATTGAGTGATAGGAGAATAAGTGATAAAATAATTTAGAATGTGTGATTAATGCTAACTGGGGAGTATTGACACCCTTTGATGGGGAGAAGTCCCTGTGGTCTGAGACAATCCCATGGCGAGGAAGAGAAGGGACTTAACCAAATGGAAGGATTGGATACTACAAGCAGAGAGACGAGTGTGTTTCAGATGAGGAAAGGCACAAGCCAACGCGAAGAAGTGAGAAAGTGGGTTGAGTTTAGTGGACACCAGTCAGCTGGAGCTGCACGTTGGTGCTGCGGAGAGTTGAGAGGTTAACAGTGAAGTGTAGTGAGGAGTCAGAGTAAGGTCGCTTAGGCTCCCAGGCTAGAGATAGAGGGTGGAGAAGGGATTAAAGCAGTGTGGGCTCTGGGGTCTACAAAAATATTCAATCAGACCCCTTGAGTTCTCTGCAAGCACTTAAAAATTTTGGTCTTTTAACTGATGATAATATTTTAAAAATTTGAAATTGTGGTAAAATACACATAATGTAAAATTTACCATCTTAACCAATTTTTTCCCTTTTTAAAAATTGAGATAGCATTGGTTTATAACATTGTGTAGGTTTCAAGTGTACAATAGTATGTGCACAGTTAGTAGTGTTAAGTACGTTTACATTGCACAACCATCACCACATCCATCCACAGAACTCTCGTCATCTTGCAAACCTGTAACTCTGTACCCATTAAACACTAACTCCTCATCCCCCGACTCCCTCACCCCAGCCCCTGGCAACCACCAGTCTGCTTTCTGTATCTATGAATTTGACTACTCACGTAGGTGGAATCAGTGTTTGTCCTTTTATGACTGCCTTATTTCACTAAGCACAATGTCCTCAGGTTTATCCATGTGTCAAGAATTTCTTTCCCTTTTAAGCCTAAATGATAATCCATTTCTATGTATATACTGCATTTTCTTTATCCATTCATCTGTTGATAGACGTTTGGGTTGCTGCTTACGTTTTTTTCTATTGTGAATAATGCTGCTATGAGTATTTAAAATTTTAATCTAAGAAATAGATAAAATTTTATCTAGATGACCATTTATAGCTGTGTATTCCCATATAATGTCATGGTTTCATCGCCCTTATCTGCATCTGTATTTATGAAACCAAGTTCCTTTGTCACAAGCTGATGAGAAAAGAGTGGAAGAGGAGTTCATAGGTAAATGATGCATCTATGTCAAAGCGAAGGCCAATTTCCTGGTGACTGACTATACTAATCAAGGTCTTGTAAAAGTCCCAAGAAGAAAATGGTGGGAAAGTTGGCCATCAGTGCCCATGATAGTACAGGCACATGGGTTTCCAGAAGGCCATCAGTGCAACAACTATGGGGTGAGCAATAGAACAGTCAATAGAACATCATCTGGGACTATATGCTAATTTGAGTTTTATTAGTTTTACGCTTTTGTTTGTATTTGATTTGTAAACTTGTTTTGGTTTTAGAGTGGAATGAGAGCTCTAAGGATAAGAAGTTGATATCCAGTTTTATGTTTCTACATATTTTTAACACTATATATAATAAACAATTTAAGGCTATAGTGGTGGCGGGAGGGTCCATGAGAACTTTCCTCGAGGGTTAGGTCATCGAAGAGCAGCACCAGAAGATAAATGGAGAAGGATATACTGACAATTCAGACTTGAAGGACGAGGATCTGGAATAGGGAGGTGGCAGAACACAGAATATGAAGAAAGTAAGGAACGTCATTTTCTGGTTAGATGTGGCAGGAAGAAGAGGAGGATGCAAAGATGACTCCTGAGTGTGGATACCTGAGAGACCGTCATAAATAGGAAAGTCCAGAGCAGTGACTAATTTGAGGGAAAAGGTTAGCTGGGTTTTAGTTTTGTTGAATTTGAGGTGTTTGCCAGAAATTCAACTGAAGATAAACAGAGCAATATAGCTGTCGGGCTCCATTTCCATCTCCTAAGTTATGGAGTCAGTGAAAAGTTGAGCACTTCTTTCTCAATGCCCATTGGTGCCTCTCTCCCAGAAATAGAATCAATCTTGCCACTTTGCCTCTTTAATTAGCTGTTGACCCAGGGACTTTCTTCAAATGACCTCCCTAAGCAGGACACATTGCCCAAAAGCCAAAAGGGAAAAGTTGATAAATTGGACTATTTTTTAAAAACTTCTGTTAAGCAAAAAATAACCAAGTTAAAATACCAACAACAAACTGAGAAGGCCTCTTTTTAAAGAACATTTTATACCGAAATAATTTCAAATTTACAGAAAAGTTGTGAGAAAAGTACAAAACTGTGTGCCTTCACTCAGATTCCCCAAACAGTTTACCACATTTTTATTATTGTTTTCTCTCTCCATATCTAAGTATTCATGTTTTTTGGGTTTTGTGGGGTTTTTTGTTGGTGAGGAAGATTGACCCTGAGCTAACATCTATGCCAATCTTCCTCTATTTTGTATGTGGGGTGCTGCCACAGCATGGCTTGATGAGAGATGCATAAGTCGGCACCCAAGTCTGAACCTGTGAACCCCAGGTTCCCGAAGCGGGGCGCACAAACTTAACCACTATTCCACCGGGCCAGCCCCTGTATTCATGTTTTTTAAGCATTTGAGAGTAAGCAAACATGCTCTATCATTCACCCTTAGTACTTTGGCACATATTTCCTGAAAACAGGGACATTCTTTCACACAACCACAGGTCCACTATCAATTAACATCCATATGATATTCCCATCTAGTCCACAGACCTTGTTCAAAATTTGCCAGTTGTCCCAATTATATTCTTTATAGGTCCAGGGTTCAATTCAAGATAATGCTTTCCGTTTAGTTGTCACATCTCTTTAGTCTCCTTCGGTTTGGATCAGTTCCTCAAACTTTCCTTGACTTTTCTGACCTTGACACTTTTGAAGAGTATAGGCCAATTACTTTGTAGAATGCCCCCCACTGTTGGGTTTGCCTGATGTTTCTTCATGATTAGATTCACGTCATGTGTCTCTGGTAGGAATATTCCAAAAGTGGTCCTGTGATCTCGTACATCATATCAGGAGGCATTTGCTGTCAATTTCTCCCATAAGTATTGGTATAATTTTAATTTTTATCACTTGGTTAATATAGTGTCTGTCAGATTTCTCTAATGTAAAGGTAATAAGTAGTTTTTACTTATTGATAAATGATATTAGTTGGCGTTCTACTGAAAGGTAGGCTTTCCCATCTCTCCTATTTACTCATTCATTCATTTAATATATCAGTACGAACTCTTAGATTCCTGTCTTATTCAATGGGTTATAATGCCTTAAAATCATTATTTATCTTGATGCTCAAATATTCCCAGATATGGCCAGTGGGGGCCCCTTCAAGTCTTTTGTTTTTTAACTTTTTATGTGTGTGTGTGAGGAAGATTGTCCCTGAGCTTACATCCGTGCCTGTCTTCCTCTGTTTCGTATGTGGGATGCCACTACAGCATGGCTTGATGAGCGATATGTAGGTCTGCACCTGGGATCCTAACCCTCGAACCCCAGGCCGCCGAAGTGGAGCACATGAACTTAACCACTACGCCACTGGGCTGGCCCCCAACTTGGCTTTTATGTCCTTTAGACATATCTCTGTTATTTCTTGAGCACTTCATTACTTTCCTATACAAGATGTTCCAAGCTCGTATTGTCCTTTTTCTGGCCCAGGTCTGGAATCAGCTGTTTCTTTAGTGGAGAATGGTATGCTGAAATCAAGATCTGCATACTAGGTGTGCTCATTGCTCTTGGCTTATCATTGTTTCTAGACTCTTTCAGTGGACAGAGGTAGGAAATATAGGTATGTACACACACATACATAGACATATATGCAGACATATATATGTATTAACTATCTTTTGCTGCATAACAAATTACTCCCAAACTTAGTGACTTAAATTACGAATAACTATGTATTATCTCTCATAGTTTATGTGGGCCAGGAATTCAAACTGAGCACAGTGGGGATGGCTTGTCTCTGCTCCATGACGTTTGGGTCCTTGATGCTGGAAGACTTGGAGGCTATGACTGGAATCATCCAAAGTCTTGTTCACTTACATGTGTGGTAGTCGCTGCTGGCTGTCAACTCAAGAGCTGTCATTGGAACACCTACACATGGTGTGTCCATATGACCCAGGTTTCCTCACGGATTGGTGGCTGGGTTCCAAGGTCAAGCATTGAGAGAGAGGGAGAGAGAGAGAGAGAAGACCAACAAGATGGGCAATCTTTTGGTAACTTAATCCTGGATGTGACATTCCATCACTTTGGCTGTATTCTGTTCACTGAAATTGTGTCACTAGATCCAGGCCACACTCAAGGGGAAGGAATACACAAGGACATGAATACCAAGAGGCCGTGGTCGTTGATGGTTATCCTAGGGGAGGTCCACCGCAGAGCCTCAGGTTGACGCTGCCTCAGGTGACTGAGAAAAACAAATATAAATTCTCTCTGAGAGGACTTGACTTCAATAGAGGTCAAGAGCAGTTGTAAGACACTGCTAATTGAAGATGCCCTCTGATTTCAGAGCTATTTAAATGTATGATATGATTATAATGCTATGATATAATGTACTGGCAGAGGGGAGTGTGACTCCCTGAGAGGTGAAGGCAACATCAAGGAAAGTTTTGCAAGTGAGGAAATATTAGAGCAAAGTCTTGGTGGAAAAGGCAAGGGGGAACAGGGTCACCAGGCAGAGGGTCCTGAAAGTGCAAAGGCACAGAGGTGTTGGGGAGCACCAGAGTATGGCTGCTGTACAGGGTGCAGGTGATGGAGCAACTCAAGTTGAGCGGCTGGAAAGGCAGGCCAGGCCAGACTTTGAGTGAGCCTTGCTAAGGGGGTGGATGTGGCCAGTCACTGAACGTAAAGCAGAGCAATTATAATGGTTTTGCTAGAAAGATTGTTGTGGATGCAGTGGAGGATGGATTGGAGGGGAAAGAGACTAGGGGGGCAGGGAGACCATTAGGAAGGCCATTATAAAGATCCAAGCAATGAAAGGTGAAGACCCAGAGCAAAACAGGGTCGGGTGGAATGAAGAAAAATGATTCAAGAAATACATAGGAGATAGAGTCAACAGGTTGTCCAGTCAGCCGTGAGGGACAAGCAAGGCTGCCTTACTGCATGACTTGATGTGAAGTGTGGACGACAATATGGACGGTGCCCTCTGGAGCTGTGCAGTGTGGGGCTCTGGAGACAAGGGCAGGGTGCAGTCACAGATGAGTAGCACCTCGAGCCCTTGGACGACTATAGATGGTGATGCCCACAGGCCTAAAGAGGGAAGCCAGGGGAAAACAGGAGGAGCAGTGAGCCAGGGCTTGCAGGTTATTCTCCAGATATCCACTCACCCTTCTTCCTTTAGTAACAGTCCCCTCCCCCATATTCGATCTGAGCACACGTGACTAAGTGCTGGCCATTGAGGTGAGCACAGACAGAAGTGATGTCTGCAACTTCTGAGTCATGCCCTAAAAGGAGAGAAGCACACTCCCCTTTTATCTTTCCCTCTTCTTGCAGGTAAGAATAGGGAAGTGGTTGTGAGAATATGGAATGGTTGACAAAGCAGATGAGGGTGCCATCTCAGAAATGGCAGAGCAGCAAGATACAATCTGAAAGCCCAATACATCAGGCTTCTACACTGGTCCTGAAACACTAGTGAGAGAGAAACAAACTTCCAACTGGTGTAAGCCACTTTTGGGTGGAATGGAGTGGGGTCAGGAAGAGTCTCTTGCTACAGAAGCCTAGTCTGTATCCTATTAGAGAAGCTATGTAAAAGTAGGGTGGAAAGTGATAGAGGAAAATGTGCCTCTCAGATCTCCTGGGCAGGATGCGTAATTGAGGGCCAACCCCAGCTGCCATACTCTGAATCACTTTTGCATTCGTGCCAAAGCCACCCATGGAATCCTCCTAATTAGTGACTGAGTTGGCAAGGGTACCATTCCCGGAGGAAGCAGGACTCCTTTTTTTTTTTAATTGAGTTATTGATAGGTTACAATCTTGTGAAATTTCAATTGTACATTAATGTTTGTCAGTCATGTTGTAGGTGCACTACTTCACCCTTTGTGCCCACCCCCCACCCCACCTTTCCCCTGGTATCCACTAAACTGTTCTTGGTCCATAATTTTAAATTCCTCATATGAGTGGAGTCATACACAGATTATCTTTCTCTCGCTGGCTTATTTCACTTAACATAATTCTCTCAAGGTCCATCCATGTTATTGCAAATGGAATGATTTTGTTCTGTTTTGCAGCTGAGTAGTATTCCATTGTATATATGTACCACATCTTCTTTACCCATTCGTCTGTTGCTGGACACTTAGGTTGCCTGGAGGAAGCAGGACTCCTTTGACAGACAACATTGGCCCTAGGAGTCACCTTTGGTTTGGCTGGGAAATCTAGGCTAGAAGTGTCAATTCAGGAATATTTGGAGTCTGGTGGGAGTTGTGTGGGAGTAAAGATCATCCCGGGAGGGGAGGATAAAACAACCAAACATTTATTGTTTCCTCCATGCCTGGAACTGTTCTAAGAACTTTAGTTGTATTAATTCCTTTAACTTCACACTACCTATGAGGTTAGGTGGCAGACATTACTAGCTGTCCCCTAATATCTATTCTTCCCTCTTTCTTGGTAACAGAATGCTCAAATGTTGGCTGGGCACATGGCAGACTAGAATAAAGAATACACTTTCCAGCCTTCCCTGCTGCTGGACATTGCCTATGACATGTGCTGGCCAATAGAGTCTAAGCAGAAGTGTTGGGATGTATCTTATGGGTTGAGGATATACCCTTCTCATACTCTTTCTTCTTCCTGCTGATTGGAGTGGGAAGGTATTGGTTGGAACTGGAACGGCCACCTTGAACCTTCTGTGGAAGCCATGTGTTGAGGATTGTTGATATAAGCTTAGGTCCCTAATGATTGCATATCTTCCACACTTGCCATGGAATGCCTATTTTTACATGAAAGGAAAACAAAAGACTACCTTGTTTAGTATTATCGTGTTATTGCTATTTTGTTACTGGCAGTTTAATCATAATGCCAATAGGTGGTAACACTTATCCCCCTTTTACAGATGACGAAGCACAGAGAAGTTAGGGAATTTGCCTAAGGTCACTCAACAAGTAAGTGGCAGAGCCACGACTTGGCTCCGAGCATTGGGCTTCAGAGCCTGCCAGCGTCATCTGACACTGCTGTGGGAGACACAACTCAGCACACATTTCTTTTGCTGTTGGTGTAAAAAGACTCTTCACACTGGCTTTCAGACCCTCCTCAATATGTCCTCATTATAGTCTTTTTGCCCATTCAGCTTTGTGCCCATCCTACTTCCCCCCAATTACTTTCCTGACTTTCACACTTTTCCTAGTGCTTTTCTTCTTTGGTCTGGACCAACCTCTCCCATCTCTACCTGTTAAAATTCTATCCATCCTTCAAAGTCGGTTCTTTCCTTTCATCTCCTTTCAACGAATGTCTTCTTTTACTCCTATGAATTGATACATTCAACCAATATTTATTGAGATCTGCTGTGTGCTAGGCATTGGGCATTTTACAGTATGCAAGACAGATCAACAGTTAGTTCTAAGTTATTATCCTTGCCTTTGTGTTTGCTACAGCAGTGGCTTTCAAACTTAAAAAAAAAAGTAATATAACCATAACATACCACACGCACACGCACACACAGACACTGATTTAAGAAACAATATTTACCTTTACCATATGTAATCACTTTGATCATTTAAACTCTAACCTATTTCATTAAGATAAAAATGATGGTGGATGCCTACTAAATTGATTTTATAGCCTATTAATAGATTGGAACATACAGGTTTGAGAAATATTCATTTCTTGTTTCATTCAGTCATCCAAAC
The DNA here is from genome assembly GCF_041296265.1 of Equus caballus. Lineage (NCBI taxonomy): Eukaryota > Metazoa > Chordata > Mammalia > Perissodactyla > Equidae > Equus > Equus caballus. Next base: position 55,737,437 of record NC_091698.1, on the reverse strand, counting down.
AAACATTTCCTGGTGCCTTCTGTGTGCCAGGCACAGCTCTGGCATTGAGAGAAAGAGGAGGAAGAGCTCCTTCCTTGAGGCCAGTGGGCTGGTGAAGGTAACAGCTTAAGAGCAAATGACTGCCCACCGTGCACCAAGAGCTATCGTGTGCTTGGGGCAGATGTGTGTATTGGTGGCTCAATAAATATTAATGGAATCAAATCAAAGTGAGGCATAGGCATCAGAATTATAAAAGCAAGTTAGAATAGTGACTTCTTCAAAAGCAGAATCTTAGCAGCTTGTAGATCCATTGCGATGTGCAATTTGAATCACAGTCCTGATTCTCTAGTTCGTTGCTAATAGGAGTCAATCCTGGATATATACTTTTCAACTCCTTTCTCTAGACATAGAGGTATGGTGGCGTTAGTTGTGTTTAGAAAAAGTGAAAATGATTTGAGCTGACCCCAGTGCAGATTGGTTATGGGAAAAAAAGACATACTTCCCCCAAAGCCTGTCAGCGTCATCACCCTCACTTTGCTGCAGGTAAGATGCCACTTAAACTCATCTCCTCTTCCCCTCCCCAAATCAAACTGATCAAAACCCAGCTTGGGATAGAAATACCCATCGTTATCCTTTCTCCTTGGGTCTTTCTATTCCAGGTTGATCCCCACCTGCTTTTGGATTCTTCTCCCGTTGCTTCCGGGGCTTTTCTCCACCACCTGTCCCTCTTCAGCTAGTCCCCATCTGCATATGAAAACATTTGAAGAGAAAAGGCAGAATCTCCCTTCACCCCATATCCCCATCTGGCTACTCTCCATTTCTCTTACTCATTCTTGTCAAGCATCTTGAAAGCAGGGTCTCCACCTTCCTTCGTTCCTCTGTCGACTGTGAGCTGGCTTCTGCCCCCATCGTCCACTGAAACTGCTCTCTGCAAAAGGACAATATCTCTAGCTGTCAAATCCAAAGAACTGTTTATTATCCTAGTTGCACTTTTCAATACCCAACACTGCTGGCCACTCCCTCCATCGCGGACCTTGGCTTCCATGCAGAAACGCCTTCTTTGTTTCCTTCCTCCTTCTTTAGGTGCTCCCTTTCAGCCCCCATCTTCTCTGCTCTGCCCTTAAATGCTGATCTCCAGAGTTATAGCCTAAGCCCTCTGCCAGCTTCTTTTCCTTCTCGTCTCTCAGGGTGACGTCAGCAAGCTGAGCTGAAAGTCCCCGTCACAGAGAAGCCTCCTCCACTGCATCCCAGTGTCTGACCCACTCACCAATTCCACTTCCAAACACCTCTCATATCTGTCGCCTCCTCTCCACCTTGACAAATCTCATTTCCCCCTTCCAGTTTTTATCCCACTCCTGACCATTGTTCAGATTGTCCTAAGAATGATGTTCCCAAAACACAATCCGATCACATAATTTCTCTGTTTAGATCACCTCCGTGGTTTCCCGTTGCCTGTAGAGCAAAGTCCAAGCTCCTCAGCAGGGCAAACGAGGTTTTTCATGATGGGGGCGATTTGCTCCCATGCAGCCTCAGCTCCTGTTGCCCCCTTACATCCCTCTGTCATAGCCACCTTGGTGTACTGTGCTTCTCCACACTTCTGTGCCTGGGCACCTGCTGCTCCCTCTGCCTGGTGTCCTCTTTCCTCTATTAAAGCCATGAGTCCTATTCACTCTTCAAACCTCCTCTGAGAAAAGACCTACACGAGCGCCACACTCCTCTAGGCAGGCACTTTCTCCTCTGCTCCCAGGGTTCACTGTATTTACCATGAGGATGAATTCACACTGGTCTCCTCCACTAGTGCCTGAGTCCCATGTCTTACTCATTTTTGTAGTCGCTCCAGCATAGAGCAGACTTGGACACGCAGTAGATACTCAATAAATGTTGTGGTGTGTTGTTTACCCATCCTGGCAATGGATGGTTACAAAGGGCTGGAACCCACTGCTTTAACCCTAAAGATATATATATATCTTTTTTAATAGCTCTCTCATCTTTTTTTTTTTTTTTAAGATTTTATTTTTTTCCTTTTTCTCCCCAAAGCCCCAGGGTATATAGTTGTATACTCTTCGTTGTGGGTCCTTCTAGTTGTGGCATGTGGGATGCTGCTTCAGCGTGGTTTGATGAGCAGTGCCATGTCTGCGCCCAGGATTCGAACCAACGGAACACTGGGCCGCCTGCAGCGGAGCGCGCAAATTTAACCACTCGGCCACGGGGCCAGCCCCAACCCTAAAGATATTTTGACTCAAATTTTTCCCCCCAATTTTTTTGAAAAAAAATTCAAAATTACAGAAGAGTTGCAAGAAGGTGCAATGAACCCTCAGATACTCTTCACCTTGAGTCACCACTTGTCAACATTTTGCCACACTTGCTTTATCTGTTTTCATCTTTGAACTAATTGAGTTAATTGCAGACATTACGACACTTTACCCATACATATTTCAGCCTGAATCTCCAAAGAACAAGAATGTTCTTTTTTTTTGAAGATTGGCACCTGAGCTAACAACTGTTGCCAATCTTTTTTTTTTCTGCTTTTTCCCCCCAGTATATAGTTGTATATTTTAGTTGTGGGTCCTTCTAGTTGTGGCATGTGGGATGCTGCCTCAGCATGGCCTGACAAGCGGTACCACGTCCGTGCCCAGGATCCAAACCAGCGAAACCCTGGGCCGCCAAAGCGGAGCACAAGAATCCAGGCACTCAGCCACGGGGCCGGCCCCCAAGAATGTTCATTTTTGTAACCAAAACTTAACGCTCAGAAAATTGAACATTGATACAATATTATCCAATATGGAGTCTGAAATGCAATTTAAATTTCCCTGAATTTGTCACTTTAAATTGTTTGTTTTGGATCCAGGAGCTCGTCTAGGATCATGTATTGCATTTAGTTGTCATATCTCTTTAGTCTTCTTTTGACATTCATGAAATGTTTATTTTTAAAGAGTCTAGGCCAGACTTATTTTGCAGAACTTCCCTCAGTTTGGACATTTCTGATTGTTTCCTCTTTATTAGATTCAGAGTAAGCAGTTTTGGCAGGAATACCACATAGGTGATAGTGTATCCATGTCAGTTTGCTCCATTACAGGTGATGCTGAGTTTGATCATTTGGTTAAGGTGGTCAATCGCCAAATTTCTCCCTCGTAAAGATCACTTCTCCTTTTTGTAGTTAATAAGTAAACTGGGTGGGATGGAGTGTGTGATACTTTCATACTGTGAGAATATCCTTTTCCCCAACAACATTTTATTCATTGATTTAAGGGTTTTTTTTTCCAATTTTTTTTTATTGTGGTAAAATACACATAAAATTTACCATCTTAACCATTAAGTTCACAGTTCAGTGGTATTAAATCCATTCATAGGGGCCGGCTCCGGCCTAGTGGTTAAGTTCGCGTGCTCCGCTGTGGCGGCCCAGGGTTCAGATCCTGGGCATGGACATGGCACTGCTCGTCAGGCCACATTGAGGTGGCGTCCCACATCCCACAATTAGAAGGACCTGCAACTAAGATATACAACTGTGTACAGGGGGGGTTTGGGGAGATAAAGCAGAAAAGAAAAGAAAGATTGGCAACAGTTGTTAGCCCAGGTGCCAATCTTTAAAAAAAAAAAAAACATTCATAGTGTTGTGCTACCATCACCACTGTCCATCTCCAGAACCTTTCCATCTCCTAAAACCGTAACTCTAGACCCAGAAAACAATAACGCCCCGTGCCCCCCTCCACCCAGCCCCTGGTAACCACCATTCTTTCTGTCTCCGTGATTTTGACTATTCTAAATACTTCAGATAAGTGGAATCACATAGTATTATCTTTTTGTGACTGGTTTATTTCACTTAACATAATGTTATGCTGAATTCACATTAATAGCAATATGAACCTCAAAGTTCATCTATGTTGTAGCATAAATCAGAATTTCCTTCCTTTTTAAGGATGAGTAATATTCCATTGTAGGTAGCTATCACATTTTGCTTATCCATTCAGCTGTGGATGGACACTTGGGTTGCTTCTGCGTTTTAGTTCGTGTGAATGATGTTGCTATGAACATGGGTGTACAGATATCTCTTTGAGACCCTTGACTCAATTTTTTAAAGCCAAATATTTTAATAATAATTACATTAATTCTGAAGATTTTCTTTGTGAGATTACTTTTCGGAGCAAATTCTTTTAGGCCAATTTAATTCTTGATCAATTATTCACATGGAATACATTTTCCATTTACATTTTAATAAAATTATTTCCATTGGGATAAATTCTTTTTGATTAAACATTACAAAATTTTTTTGTCTGCATAAAATTTTAGTGATTCTAGCTTCGGTCTTTGTAAGTTCTCTGGTAAGTCTTATTTTCCCCCAGGTACCAATTATACTTTAGCTCTAAATCCTACCGTGAAACGTTCTATCAGTAATATTCTTTAAGAATTGGATAAAAGATGAACAACTAATCCACAAGAAAATGGTGCCATTGCCATTCTTTTCTATTGGATATCTTGTGTTAGCTGTCCATGCCTTTGGTGAAGTAAAGTAAAAGGTGAAATCAAAATGTCATTTTGTTTTGGGGTCAAAACGCTTTGAAGCAGTCTGTTTACATAACTGTCATAGCTTTTTGGAAAATGATGTTGGGATGTAATAACTCCAGTAAACAAAAGGAGAAAAATGTTCTCCACCAGACAGTCTATTTCATTGACCAGCACAGACCACAGGCAAAGGGCAGGTCACCCAAGGGCAACTCAACAGTCAGGTACTTCCACCCTTTCATTGTCATACCCGTTCTCCTTGCTGGTTAATATCCGCAGACCCCTGAGTAACATTTTCCAAATGGTTGGTGCAAAGTTTTTGCTAGAAGGTGAAAATTCGTTAAAGGAATCATTAATATCCACTTAATTATTGTAAAATTGCATCAAGCTTCAATAATATAGGCTTGAAATCACATTCTTTCGTCCTGTACAAAGGATTATTACATGAATAAAACGTAAACCTTCCTGAAGTAACTGGGAACTTGGGAGCTCGTGCCGCTTGGACAGGGGTGGGAAAGGCACAAGAACCACAGCGCACCGACTCTGCGGGAACTTTCAGACAAAACGTGCGTGTGGTGGAAAGAGGGAGTGCTCGGCGGCGAGCACTTCACACCGCGGGCGCGCCCCGACCTCAAGTCGGTCGCACAGCAGACAGAGTGATCAAGTGCTTGGGTCGTAGCCTCGAGGACCAGGGTCACTAAATACAGTTAGCGCGGTCAGTGACAGCCTGACAGCCACTTCCTGTCGTCATCCCCAGTACCGCTCTCAGGCGCCTCTTTCTCGCCGCCCGGCGCGCTAGCACTGAAAAGAATCATTGCAGCAACAATAATGAGTCCTTGAGAGGCGTCTCGGCCTTTAGGAGGGGGCCGAGGTCCTCCCTTCCTGGTCCCTGCATTTGCGAGTCCCGCAGCGGGGCCGGGATCACCCAACACACCTGCCCCGGCCTCCCGGATCTCCCCTCCCCAGCTCGGGGTCTCGGACCCCTCTCCCCGGCCCCCGCCCCCAGTCTCTGGTCCCCGCCCTCCGCCGATCCCCGGGCCCCGCCTCCCGGGCCCAGACTCCCCCGCCCCTGCACCGCCCCGCCCCGCCCCGCGACCCCGCCTCTCGGAGCCCGTCTCCGGCCCCGGCTCCCTCGGAGCTCCGCGGCTGGGCGGGGCGGTGCAGGGGGCGGGGATTTCTGGCACTTTCTGGGCGCTGCGAGCGCTCTCATTCCGGGCTCGGAGGCCGGAAGCGTCGGGGACTGAGCCGAACCGCCGCCGCCGCGGCCCTTCCTTGTTCTCCGCCGAGGTCGCGCCGGCCGCGCAGGCATGGCCAAGTGGGGCCAGGGGGACCCGCGCTGGATCGTGGAGGAGCGGGAGGACGGCACCAACGTGAACAACTGGCACTGGTGCGGCCGGGCGGCGGCCGGGCCGGGGAGACGGCTCCCGGCCTCTTCGCTCCGGAGCCGCGGGGCGGGACGGTGGGGACCCCCTGCAAGTCCCCGGCGCCCCGTGCCCTGCGGGGAGGGAGGCCGGGGCTCTCGGGGCGTTTCCCGGGCCGCGGGGATCCCGCCGTGGGGCGGGACCTGCACAGGTGCAGAGGATTCGCCCTCCGCTCCCCCAGCCGCTTTAAGAGCGGCTCCTCGTTAGCCTCAGGGTCTGGGAGAGCCCAGAGTCTGGAGCCCTGGGATCTTGCCTGCACTGGCTCTGGGACTTCCCTTTCCTCTTTCTGGAAGTTGGGTTGGACCCCAGGAATGACTTCTGGCCTCTCTCTTCAACTTGGACAGTCTATGACCTTAAGAGCTTCACTTCTCTTCCCCCACTCCACAGCCAACCCTCTGGATGTTTCTGGGAGTTAAAAGGGAGCCAGAAAGAGTGAGAGAGAGAGAGAGAGAGTGTGTGTGTGTGTGTGTGTGTGTGTAGTGGAAAGAACAGGAATTGGATCTCAACTCTACGTCTAACTTGATGGGCTTCTTGTGAGCCCTGCCTTCTAGGAATTTGAACAAGTTACCCATCCTTTTTGTACCTCATCTGGAACGGGGGCTGATTTCTGCCGCCGGGTCTCCCCCAGAGCTTCAGAAAGTGATGCTCTCTGTCCTGCTCCTCTGAGGGCTCTGTTACCTCCAGGCCATCAGGGTGATGCTGAGGCAGGTCCAAGGCGGAGCAAAGCTGTCAGCCTGTGAGGGGCTCCTTTACTGGGGGAGCCCTAGCCTGGGGCTCAGAAGAGCTGACCTCTCCTTTCCTAGTCCTGTCCCCGTGGATAGGTCATGAATTAATCTCCGCTCATTTCTACTCCCTAAAATGGGGACATTACTTGGGAAGATTGCATGAGATAATATATGTGTGAAAACTGTTGGTAATTTGTCTTGTTATGATTAAAATTGTTTCAGTCATTAGTGCCTTTTTTTATGGCTCAGGCTTTGCCCATCCATTTCCAACGGATGAGATTGCTAGACCCCCTTCCCCCAAAATGAGCCAGTGTTTTTAAACCAAAGTACTACTTTACCTAGTGGACGCCGGTCTCAAGGAACCAAGGAGGAGGATTAAAAAATATATAGTAGAAAGCTGGTTTGAGAAGCATGTGTGTAAGTTTGAGCGTGGCAGGCCTCTCAAGGCCACTTGAGAGGACTCGGGCTGGGCTTGGCCGGGTCTGGGCATTTACCCTGCTGCCCCAGGCCGGGCGTGTGGAGATTAGCTGGGGCTTCCATTCATGGCTCTGCCCTTCTGGTCCCTGGCAGGACAGAGCGGGATGCCACTAGCTGGTCCAAGGGGAAGCTCCATGAGCTCCTGGTGGGCATCATTGTGGAGAATGAAGCTGGCCGCTGTGAGATCAGTGAGCTGAAGCAGGTGGAAGGCGAGGCTTCCTGCAGCAGCCGCAAAGGAAAGCTGATTTTCTTCTATGAGTGGAACATCAAACTAAGCTGGAAAGGTAATGGCGCCTCAGGGTACAGGTAGGGCTAGAGGCAGCCTTGGCGCAGAGCTGGTTGAGTCATTATTCATTCGTTCGGCAGATAGTTTTAGAACTCCTGCTGTGGGCCTGGGATTGACTGGCCCCTGAACTGGTGTTCGTGGTTCCGGACACCCTTACCGCACCTGGAGTTCTTTGTCCGACAAGTAGGGGGCTCCCTTTCTCCCAGCACTCAGCTGCTCAGAGCTCTTTGCTCTCAGGGGACTCTGGTCTGCCAGGCACTGTGAGCACTGGAGTTTCCTGGACCTGCTGCCTGGAGCTCTCTGCCCCCAGATAGCTGCCTGCTGGCTCCTTCGAGTCCTTCTGGTCTTTGTCATGATCGAAGCCACCTGTCTCCATCCTATAAAAATTGCAGATCCCTTCCTTGTCCTGTCTTTCTTCCCTGCTTTATCTATCCCCAAAGCACTGATATTTGGTGTACTATATATGGTTACTTAAGTATTTTGTTTATTGTTCTGGTTCCCCTTCTTACCCCCATTCATCAGGGCAGAGATCTTTTTAAAATAGCAGCTTTGTCGAGATATGCTTCACATCCCATACAGTTCACCCGTTTAAAGCGCACAATTCAGTGGTTTTCGGTATATTCACAGAGTTGTGCAGCCTTCGCTACAATAAATTTTAGAACATTTTCATCACTCCCAAAAAACCGTGGACCCATTAGCAATCACTCCTCGGTCTTCGGCAGCCACTAATCTCTTTTCTCTCTCTGTGGATTTGTCTGTCCTGGACATTTCATATGAATGGAATCAGAGAGAGTGGTCTTTTGTGACTGGCTTCTTTTACTTAGCGTAATGTTTTCAAGGTTCATCTATGCTGCAGCAGGTTTCATTCCTATTTATGGTTGGATGGATATCCTCTTGTACAGATAAAGCACACTGTTTATCTCTTCATCAGTTGATGGATGTTGGGTTGTTTCCACTCTTCCTGTCTTTTGGTTAGGGGTTGATGGATTTTGTTTCCAGGCCCAGATCACTGTCTAGAATGTTGTGTGTTGGTTGAATGAATAAATGTCTCTTGTGGTGCCTAGCTGCTGGCTGGGTACACAGTCTATGCTCAGTAAATACTCATTGAAATAACCGTGGATGTGAAGATGAAGGAAGAGGAGGACGGAGGGAGAGATGTGGTCCTGGAGGATGGCACTGTGTTAAATTTTGGGCCTTAGCCCAGGAGTCAGCTCCTTTTTAGAGAGCAGCCACCAGTAAGGTGACCTTTGGCCTCTATCCACCCCCCCTCCCCACTCATCTCTGAGGGCCCAGAGGAAGCTCATGGCCTTGTATGTCTTCCATCTTCCTAAGCTCAAAGCAACAACCAGCTCCTTTGCAAGATAAGACCCAGCCACTTCCAGGCAGCAGCCAGAGGGCAGGCTGAACAGGGCTTGCCCTGACCCCCTGTGCGTTCTCCTTCAGTGGTGAGTCCCAGAGGTGGCAAGTGGGACCCGCTGGGGAGGAGGCAACACTCTGGTCTTGTTTTTCTTTTTTTAATTAAATTTTAATTTCATTTTTTCCAGCTTTATTGAGATATAATTCTCTAAGTTGAGGGTGTGCAGTATGTTGATTTGGTATGTGTTTATATTGTGACATGATTACCACAATAAGGTTAGTTAACACATCCATCACCTCATACAGCTACAGTTTTTTTGTGTGTATGTTGAGAACTTTTAAGATTTACCCTCTTGACAGCTTTCAGATACACAGTGCAGTATGGTTAACGGTCGTCGCCATGCTGTCCGGTACGTCTTCAGAACTTAGCATGTGACTGAAAGTTGGCACCCTCTGTGTCCCTTGACCGCCTTCACCTTCCTCCCCTGCCTCCACCAAGCTACTCTCTGTTTCTGTGAGTTTGGTTTTTTACACATATAAATGAGATCATGTAGTATTTGTTTTTCTCTGACTTATTTCACTTAAGCATAGTGCTCTCAAGGTCCATCCATGTTGTCACAAAAGGAGGGATTTCATTCTTTTTTATGGCTGAATAATATGTAATATGTATATTAACTACATATAATATATTAAATGTAGTTTATATATATATGTAAAATAATAATATATATACACCACATTTTCTTATCCATTCGTCTATCAATGGACACTTCAATTGCTTGTATGTCTTGGCTACTGTAAATAATGCTGCAGTAAACAAAAGGGTGCAAATGTCTCCTCAAGATAGTGATTTCATTTCCTTTCAATATATACCCAGAAGCAGAATTGCTGGATCATATAGTAAGTCTAGTTTTAATTTTGGGGGGACCTTCATACTGTTTTCCGTAGTGGCTGCAGCAGTTTACATTCCCACCAACGGTGCACTGGACTTCCCTTTTCTCCACATCCTCACCAGTGCTCATCTCTTTTCCGTAATGGCCATTCTAACAGGTAAGAGGTGATATCTCATTGTGGTTTTGATTTGTATTTCCCTGATGATTGGTGATGTTGAATGCCTTTTCATGTACCTGTCAGCCATTTGAATATCTTTGCATAAATGTCTATTTAGATCCTTTGCCCTATTTTTTTTTTTTGAGGAAAACTGGCCCTGAGCTAACATCTGTTGCCAATCTTTCTCTTTTTTTTTTACTTTTGAAGACTGCAGTGGAGCTAACATCTGTGCCAGTCTTCCTCCAGTTTATGTGGGATGCCTCCACAGCATGGCTTGATGAGTGGTGCCAGGTCTGTGCCTGGCATCCAAACCCACAAACCCTGGGCTGCCAAAGCGGAGGGTGCACACTTAAGCACTCAGCCCCGGGGCCAGCCCCTCCTTTGCCCATTTTAAAAATGGGATTATTTATTTTTTTCCTATTGAGTTGTATTCCTTACATATTTTGGATATTAATTAACTCTTTTATCAGATAAGGTTTGCAGATGTTTTCTCCCATTCAGTAGGTTGCCTTTTCATTTTGTTGATGATTTCCTTTGCTGTGTGGAAGCTTTTTAGTTTGACTGGTCTCACTTACTTTTGCTTTTGTTGCTTGTGCTTTTGGTGTCACATCCAAGAATCATTGCCAAGACCAACATCAAGGAGTTTTTCCCCTGTGTTTTCTTCTAGAAATTTTATGGTTTCATGTCTTATATTTAAGTCTTTAATACATTTTGAGCTCATTTTTGTGAGTGGTCTAAGGTACGGGTCCAATTTCATTCTTTTGCATGTGAATACCCAGTTTTCCCAGCACTATTTAATGAAGGGACTATCTTTTACCCATTGAGTATACTTGCCTTGTCAAACAGGTTACCATGTATGCATGGGTTTATTGATTTTTGTATGCATGGGGTCTTGATTTTTTTTATGCCAATACCATACTGTTTTGATCACGATAGCTTTGCAGTAAAGTTTAAAGTCAGGAATTATGATGCCTCCAGCTTTGTTCTTTCTCATGATTGCTTTGGCTATTTGGGGTGTTTTGTGGTTCTGTTGAATTTTAGGATTGTATTTTCTACTTCTGTAAAAAATGCCATTGGGGTCTTGATAGGGATTTCATTGAATATATAGATGGCTTTGGGTAGTATGGATGTTTTAACAATATTAATTCTTCCAAGACATGAACATGGGATATCTTTCCATTTATTTGTGTCTTCTTCAGTTTGCATCATCAGTGTCTTATAGTTGGTCTGTAATTTTCTTTTCTTGTAGTGTTCTTATCTGGCTTTGGTATCAGGGTAAGGCTGGCCTTGTAAAATGAGTTTGCCTGTGTTCCCTCTTCTTCAGTTTTTGGAAGAATTTGAAAAGGAATGGTGTTAATTATTCTTTAAGTGTTTGGTAGAATTCACCAGTGAAACCATCTGGTCCTGGGCTTTTCTTTATTGAGAGGTTTTTGATTGATTACTGATTCAATCTCCTTAATCTTAATTGGTATGTTCAGAGTTTCTAGTTCTTCCTGATTCAGGTTTGGTAGGTGACGTGTTTCTAGGAGTTTATCCGTTTCTTCTAGGTGGTCCAGTTTGTTGGCCTGTAATTGTTTGTAGTATAATTATCCTTTATATTTGTGTGCTATCAGTTGTAATGTCTCCTCTTTCATTTATAATTTTACTTATTTGGGCCCTCTTTTTTTTCTTAGTCTAGTTAAAGGTTTGTCAATACTGTTTATCTTTTCAAAGAACCAACTCTTAGTTTTATTAATCTTTTCTATTGTTTTCTTATTCTCTTTCATTTCTTCTACAATCTTTATTATTTCTTTTCTTTTTTTGTTGAGATAGTTGACATATAACGTTATGTTAGTTTCAGGTATACAAAATAATGATTTGATATTCATATACATCGTGAAACAATCACCACTCTAAGTCTAGTTAACATCCATCACCATACTTTTATTGTTGTTAGTGCTGTTGAGTCAATTCTGACTCCCAGCAACCCTGTGTACAGCACAGTGGAGCCCTGCCTGATCTTTCTGTGCCGTCCTCTCACCTTCTGGTGCTATATCAGACAATGCTCCGCTGCCGTTCATAGGGTTTTTGTTGGGTTTTATTTTTTCAGAAGTAGGTGGCCAGGTCCTTCTTCCTAGTCTGGAAGCTCCACTGAAACCTGTCCTCCATGGGTGACCCTGCTGGTGTTTGAAATACTGGTGGCATAGTGTTCAGCATCATGGCAACACACAGCTGCCACAGTGTGACAACCGATAGATGGGTGGTGTGGTTCCCTGACCAGGAAGTGAACCCAGGCTGCAGTGGTGAAAGCACGGAATCTTAACCACCAGACCACAAATTTTTCTTTTTTTCTTGTGATGACAACTTTTAAGATTTACTTTCTTAGCAACTGTCAAACATACAGTACAGTATTATTAACTATAGTCACCGTGCTGTACGTTACGGCCCCATGACTGACTTATTTTGTGACTGGAAGTTTGTGCTTTGACCACCTTTACCCATTTTGCTCACTGCCCCCTCAGCCTCTGGCAACCATCAATCTGTTCTCTGTATCTATGAATTAAAAAAAAAAATTCTACATATAAGTGAGATCATACAGTATTTGTCTTTCTCTGTCTGACTTGTTTCACTTAGCAAAATGCCCTCAGTGTCTATCCATGTTGTCACAAATGGCAAGATTTCCTTCTTTTTTGTGAATGATGTTCCATTTTATATATATATACACCACATTTTCTTTATCCATTCACCCATCGATGGAAATCTAGGTTGCTTCCATGTCTTGGCTCTTGTAAGTAATGCTGCACTGAACATGGGGGTGCATATATCTTTTTGAATTAGTGTTTTCATTTCCTTTGGATATATATTCAGAAGTAGAATTGCTGGAACATAGGGTAGTTCTATTTTTAATTTTTTGAGGAACCTCCATACTGTTTTCCATAGTGGCTGCACCAATTTGCATTCCCACTAGCAGTGCACAAGGGTTCATTTTACTCAACATTCTCACCAACACTCATTATTTCTTTTCTTTTTGATAATAGCCATGTAACATGGGTGAGGTTATCTCATTGTGGTTTTAATTTGTTTTTCCCTGATAATTAGTGAGGTTGAGCACCTTTTCATGTACTTGTTGGCCATGTATGTCTTCTTTGGAAAAATGTTTATTCAGATCCTCTGCCCATTTTTTAATCTGTCTATTTTTTGTCATTGAGTTATATGCGTTCTTTATATATTTTGGATATTAACCCCTTATCAGATATGATTTGCAAGTATTTTCTCCCATTCAGTAGATTGTCTTTTCATTTTGTTGGTAGTTTCCTTTGCTGTGTGGAAGCTCTTCAGTTTGACTAGTCCCACTTATTTATTTATTGCTTTTGGTGTCAAGTCCAAAAATCATCACCAAGACTGATGTCAAGGAGCTTACTGCCTGTATTTTCTTCTAAGAGTTTTATAGTTACAGGTCTTGCATTCAAACCTTTAATTCATTTTGAGTTGGTTTGTTTTTTTGGGGAGGGGGGAAGATTAGCCCCGAGGTAACATCTGCTGCCAATCCTGCTTTTTTTGCTGAGGAAGACTGGCCCTGAGCTAACATCCGTGCCCATCTTCCTCTACTACTTTATATGTGGGACGCCCACGACAGCATGGCCTGCCAAGCGGTGCCATGTCTGCACCAGGGATCTGAACCGGCGAACCCCAGGCGGCCGAAGTGGAATGTGCACACTTAACTGCTGCACCACCAGGCTGGCCCTGAGTTAGTTTTTGCGTATAAGATAAGATAGTGCTCCAGTTTAACTCTTTTGCTTGTGATTACCTAGTTTTCCCAATACCACTTATTGAAGAGACTGTCCTTTCCCCATTGTATATTCTTGGCTCCTTTATCGTAGATTAATTGACCACATATGTGTGGGTTTTCTGGGCTCTCCATTCTCTTCCATTGATCTATGTGTCTGTTTTTATGCCAGTACCGTACTATTTTTATTACTATAGCTTTGTAATGTAGTTTGAAATCAGGAAGTATGATGCCTCCAGCTTTGTTCTTTCTGAAGATTGCTTTGGCTATTAGGGGTCTCTTGTGGTTCCATACAAATTTTGGGATTATTTGTTCTATTTCTGTGAAAAATGCCATCAAAATTTTGATGGAGATTGCATTGAATCTGTAGATTGTTTATTATTTTCTTTCTTTTGCTAACTTTGAGCTTAGTTTGTCCTTGTTTTTCTAATTCCTTGAGCTGTAAAGTTACATTCTTTATTTGAGCTTTTTTTTAATTTTCCACTTACTAGATTACTGGTTAATTATAAAAGGATATAACTCAGGAACAGCCAGGTGGAAAAGATGCACAGGGCAAGGTATGGGGAAAGGGTGCAGAGCTTCCATGCGCTCTCCAGGCACGCCTGCCAACCTGGAAGCTCTGAGATCTTTCTTTTTTTCTTGATGTATGTGTATATTGCCACCTACTTCCCTCTTAGAACTGCTTTTGCTGCATCCCATAAGTTTTAGTCTGTTGTATTTCCATTTTCATTTGTTTCAAGATATTTTAAAAATTTTCCTTTTGATTTCTTTGAGCCATTGGATATTCAGGACTGGTTTTTTTTTTTTTTTTAATTTCTATGTATTTGTGAATTTTCTGGCTTTTCTGTTGTTTTTGATTTCTAGTTTCATACCATTGTAGTTCGAAAAGATACTTATTATAATTTCTGTCTTTTTGAATTTGTTGAGACTTGTTTTGTGGTCTAACGTGATTTATCCTGGAAAATGTTCTGTGGGCACTTGAGAAGAATTTGTATTCTGATGGATGGAGTGTTCTCTGTATGTCTGTTAGGTCTATTTGGTCTAGTGTTGTTCAGATCAGCTACTTCCTTATTGGTTTTCGTCTGGATGATCTATCCACTGTTGAGAGTTGGGTATTAAAGTCCCCAACTATTATTGTATTGCTGCTCCTTTTCCTTTTAGTTCTGTTAGTATTTGCTTTATATATTTAGGTGCTCCAATGTTGGGTGCGTAAACATTTACAATTGTTGTATCTTCTTGATGAATTGACCCTTTTGGCATTATATAGTGACCCTCTTTGTTTCTTTTGACCATTTTTAGCTTAAAGTCTATTTTGTCTAATATAAGTGTAGCTATTTCTGCTTTCTTTTTGTTACTATTTGTTTGAAATATCTTTTTCCATCCCTTCCTATTTCAGTTTATGTGTGTCCTTAAAGCTAAAGTCAGTTTCTTATAGGCAGCATATTGTTGGATCTTGTTTTTTTTTTTTTTTTTTTTTAATCCATTCAGCCAATCTCTGTCTTTTGATTGGAGAATTTAATCCATTTATGTTTAAATTATTGATGGTAAAGACTTACTCTTGCCATTTTGTAGATTGTTTTCTGACTGTTTTGTAGGCCTTATGTTCCTTACTTTCTCTTTTGCCATCTTCCTTGGTGATTTCCTGCCTTGTTGTTATGCTTTGACTCCTTTGTCGTCATCTTTTGTGTATCTACTACAAGTTTTTCCTTTGTGGATATCCTGAGGCTTACATAAAATATCTTATATTTATAACATCCTATTTAAAATAACTTAATTTTGATAGCATACAGAAATGTATGCTTCCTCTCTTACATTTTAGGTTATTGATATTACAGTTTGCATCTTTTTTATATTGTGTATGCAATAACAAATTATTGGGGTTATATTTATTTTTAATATTTTTTTTAACTTTTAAAGTAGAGTTGTGAGTTACGCAGCACCATTGCAATGATAGATAATCTGACTTCGACTATATATTTACTATTACCAGTGAGTTTTACACATTCATGTGTTTTTATGATGCTAATTAGCATCCTTTTATTTCAGCTTGAAGAATGCCTGTTAGCTTTCTTGGAAGGCAGGTCTAGTAGTGATGAACACCCTCATCTTCTGTTTGTTTTGGAAAGTCTTTATTTCACCTTCATTTCCGAAGGACAGCTTTGCTGGGTATAGTGTTCTTGGTCAACAGTCGTTTCTTTCAATATTTTGAATATATCGTCCCACTCCTGTCCTGTCAAGTTTCTGTTGCAGAATCTGCCTGTAAGCCTTATGGAAGCTCCTTTATATGTGATGAGTCGCTTTTCTCATGCTGCTTTCAAAGTTCTCTCTTTGACTTTGACTTTTGACAGCTTAATAATAATGTGTCTTGGTGTAACCCTTTTCGGGTTCAACCTATTTGGGGGTCTGTTGGTCGTCATGTATCTGGATGTCCATTTCTCTCCCCAGGTTTGGGAAGTTTTCACCCATTATTGCTTTAAATAGACTTTCTGTTGTGTTCTCTTTCTCTTCTCATTCTGGGATTCCTGTAGTGCGTATATTGTTTCTTTTAATGGGTATCCCATAGGTCCCGGAGGTTTTCTTCATTCTGTTCATTCTTTTTTCTTTTGTTCTTCTGACTGGATAATTTCAAATAGCCTGCCTTCTAGTTCACTAATTCTTTCTTCTGCTTGGTTAAGTTAGTTGTTGAAGCTCTCTTTAATTCTTAAGTTCAGTCATTGTATTCTTTGAATCTAGGATTTCTGTTTTGGGGTTTTTTGGGTGGTTTTTATTTCTTTGCTGAACTTCTCATTTTGTTCACACATTGTTTTCCCAGTTGCATTTAGTTTTCTGTCTGTGTGTTCTTGTAGTTCACAAGAACTTAAGTTAAAACTTCTTTAAGAGGTTTATTCTGAATTCCTGGTCCCATAGTTCATAGGTCTCCATTTCTTTAGGTCAGTTATTGGAGCTTTATTAGTTTCCTTTGGTGGTGTTACGTTTACCTGATTCTTCCTGAGCCTTGATTCCTTGCATTGGTGTCTGCACATATAAATAAATGGTCTCGTCTTCCAGACTTTACAGGTTTGCTTCAGCAGGGAGAGACCTTCAACATTGAGCTCAGCTTGGGTTACTGGGCAGGTCTGCTGGTACCATCCATGGACAGACAGGGCTTGCTGTCAGGGTCTCCAGTGGGTGGGGCCACTGCCCTTGCTCTGAGGTTGGGGGTGGGCATTATTGCTGGAGGGGCTCTGTGGTTGGGTGGGTCTGCTAGCTGGGCTCCATGTTTAAGTGGGCTGCTAGGTGGGCTCTCTGATTGGGCGGGGCTGGTGGCTGTGCTCCACCATCACGTGGGGCCACTAGCTGGGCTCTGCAATTACCTCTGGTCAGGCAGGGTCACTGACTATGTTCCCTGCCAGGGCAGTGCCCCGGTTGTACTCTGTGATTGGGCAGGGCTGCAGGCTGGGCTCAACAGTTGCTCCTGATTGAATGGGGTCTCAGGCTATGCTCCCTGACCAGATGGTGCCACTGGCTAGACTCTGTTTAGGTGGTGCTGCAGGTAGTGCTTTGTGGTCATACCTAGCCTCAGGCTGTGATCTGCCATCAGGTAGGGACGCACACTGTGCCCTGAAGTTGGGCAGGTCTGCAGGTTTGGATTCCTGATCAAGTAGGCTGCTGGCTATGCTCCACTGTTGAGCAAGGTTGCTGGCTGGGCTCTCTGGTCAGAAGGGACCTCCAGCTGTATCTTGCCATTGGGTGGGGCTAGAGACTGTGCTCTGCAGTTGGGTGGGGTTGCTGTCTGGGCTCACTGTCTGGGTGAGGCTACAAGCAGTGTTTAGCAATAGAGCAGGGCTGTAGGCTGGGCTCTGAGGCTGATTAGGGTTACTCTTCAGGCTCCCTGGTTATGCAGGGCCAGAGGCTATGCTCAACAATTGGGGAGGGTTGCTGGTTTGGCTCCAAGTGGGGTTGTAGGGATGGGCTCTTGTGGCTGCCGAGGTTCTCTGGTCAGGCTTCCTGGATCGTCAGGACTGGAGGCTATGCTCAGCAGTTGAGTGGGGCTGTGAATTTGTTTCCTTCACCGGGTGGGGCAGTCAAATGAGCTCCAAAGTTGGCTTCAGCCAGTTGACTGGGGACCCAAATTGGGCAGAATTGCCAGCTGAGCTCCCTGGCCAGATAGGGCTACCAGCTTGGCTTTGCAGATAGGCAGAGTCGCTGGCTGGGATCTCTGCTCATGTATTGCTGGAAGGAGGAGCATGGTCCACCAAGATTTGAGCACTGGTTGCTGAAAGCCCTGCCCCACTTCTCTGTCTCTATCTGATTCCTGGTTGTCCCAGTGAGGTGATACCCAAGTGGGCCTCTCAGGAAGCATCCGACAGTGTTGAGGAGCCTGGATGTCCACCTTGTGCTCTCTTTTCACACTGGAGAAACCACTGGGGGGCCCTCTGAGTGTGGCTCTGGTTGGTCTGGGTGAGGGGCGATTTGGTCAGAGTTACCACTTCTCCCCTCCTAACACAGTCCTTCTCTGTCTCTGTCCAGGAGGGTGCCTCAGCCTCACCTCTGGGTTCTGGGATTTTCCCAGTGGTGTCTTGTCAATGGATAGCTGCTAGTTAGTCTTGTGAGGGAGAGTCAGGAATAACTTATGTTACCATCCTGATGTTGTCACTGAAATCAACACTCTGGTTTGAAAGAAATCCAGCTTCATGGAGTCCACACAGAACTTCCCAAGCTACAACTTCCCTCCCCTCACTCTTTCCATGGTTAAAACTCATTGTCCTTTTCTGTCCTTCCATCCTGTTTGTGACTCTTCTTCATCCTGCTTTGACCTGGTAAAGAATATCGGGTGAGGAAAAAAGAAACATTGGTTACAGACTCGCTTGCTCCAACCGCATGCTTCCACCTGGCATTGGCCAGGTCCTGCCCCACTGTCTTGGCTGCTTACCTCTGATGTGGGCCAGGAGAACAGGGTCAGTTTTGGCACTTGTGTGGTGGTAAAGCCTTGAGCTTGCCTTGTTTCCAGCAGTGGTGGCCCCCTGTGAGGAGGGTGGGCTGTTCACTTAGGCACGGCAGTTTTGCATAATCTGGTTGTGACTTTGTAATTGAAGAACACATTTTGCTCATTTTAGGTATAATTAAAGAATCTGGTGTGAAGCACAAGGGATTGGTTGAAATACCCAGCCTTTCTGAAGAAAATGAAATAGATGACACCGAGGTGAGGCATCCGATGGAGTTTTTCTTTCTTCTTTTTTTTTTAAATTAAGCTTCTGCTATAGATGTTGGGCATTTGAAAAACTGTTTCTCAGACTGTGTGATTCCTGTGCCGTAGTTTTGGTGAGTTGTGGAGGGCTCGTTTGCCGAGGATTGCTGTGATGTGGGGGCAGCATGAGGTGTGGGGCAGAGTGGTATAGGAACGAGGGTAAGCCCAGGAAGCCCTAGACTGCCCCCAAGGACCAGGTGTGGGGCAGGTGACTGCACCCTCCAAGGCCTCCTCTTCTGTGAAACGGGGTTAATTCATCTTTCAGGGGTGTTATCAGATCAACGAGAGTGTATGTACTGTAAAGTGCTCAGTCTGCATGCACAGCTTGGTGAATGGGAGTTTGTTTCTCCTCCCCTGTATCTTTGCTGTTTCCCTTTAATAGTGAAAATTCTCTTTGCTGTGATCTCCCTTGGTTATATCTCATGGTTTTTTGTAAACTGGTTAGTTAGTATGTGTTGCTTTTGACTGGCTCTCCTAGTTCTTTGGGAGGTGGAGCCTTGTGTAACTCTCAAGCTTGGTTTTCAGTTAGTGCCCTTTTTTTTTTTTTTTTTTTTGTAAAGATTTTTTTTTATTTTTTCCTTTTTCTCCCCAATGCCCCCCGGTACATAGTTGTGTATTCTTCGTTGTGGGTTCTTCTAGTTGTGGCATGTGGGACGCTGCCTCAGCGTGGTCTGATGAGCAGTGCCATGTCCGCGCCCAGGATTCGAACCAACGAAACACTGGGCCGCCTGCAGCGGAGCGCGCAAACTTAACCACTCGGCCACGGGGCCAGCCCCAGTTAGTGCCCTTTTTAAGCTGAAAGCTTGGTTCTCGGGAGAGACCTTTTGTACAGCAGCTAAATTTTCCAAACGAAGATAGTTTGACAAAGGGTCTTTTTTAATTGGTGCATGTATTCAACGTGAAGGCTTTCGAAGATATAAAAACTAAATCATAATGAGCAACGTCTGTGACTTGCCTTTATTGAAGGTTATAAAATAACATGAAAGTGGTGCTGTCTCAGACACCTCTTCAGACACGTGCTTGCTATACTCCGGGGCTGTGATTTCACTTGGCTATATTTATTTAGATCCATTAGCTGAGAAGTTTTTCATCAGCATATTAAACTGGTTTTTTAGATTCAGCCCTTGGTAGCATTACAGAATAAACTCTTTAGATTGGAACTGGGACTTGGGACCAGGCCCAGCTCAACTGAATCGTAGGGACTTCATAGGATTTCAAACCAACACCTCTTTTCATTCTGAGAAGAAGGACCACAGAGCATCCCCAGAGCAGCATTTTGATGGTTCCCTCTCCATCTCCCCCCTTCTCTCTCGTCTCCCCTTCTATCCCTCCTCTCTCCCCCACCCCCTCCTCCTCCTCAATTCTCCTCCCTGCCAAAAACGTGTAGCTCAAGGCCATGCTATGTGGGAACTTGAATTTCCTAATTACGCTCGCTTTTGGGTTCTAGACCAGCGCTGTTCAGTAGAAATATAATGCAAGCCACTTATGGAATTTAAAATTTTCTAGTAGCCATATTAAAAAAGTTAAAAGAAACAGGTGCAATTAATTTTAATAATATTTTTTATTTAACCCAAAATATAAAAAAATACCATTTTAACATGTAATTAATATCAAAATTATGGAGATTGTTTTACATTGTTTTTTCCTACTAAGTCTTCAAAGTTTGATGTATATTATTTTACACTTATAGCACATCTCAAATCAGACCAGCCACATTTCAAGTGCTTAATAGCCATGTGTGGCTAGTGGCTACCATTCTGACAGCGCATTTCTAGACCCTGATAAAAGCCATGGACTTCGTCATCAATATAATACATATGTACATATACACATAAAATTCTGCATGCAAATTAAGAGGTTTGTGATCTAAGAAGTCCATTCAAGATTTGGCCATCAACCCAGTCAGTGGACCCTTGATGAAAAAACCCTCACATCTTCTTAAACTATTATGAAGAAACTTGTTACATCCCTTTTATATCTAGTTCTTCCTCTTCCCTCACCATCACAGTTTTTCTCTCATCCATATGTCCCAGTTGAAAGAATACATCAAACCAGGTTTTTCTTAGGTTTGTATTTTTCTGATTTGTAGGTGAGTGTGAGTAAAAAGAAAGGAGATGGGGATATACTGAAGGATCTTATGAAGACTGCAGGCACTGCCAGGGTCAAGGAGGCCCTTGGAGATTACCTGAAGGCACTTAAGACGGGTAAAGAAGGCATTCCTTGTGAACCAGAGGGTCCCTTTTCTGTTTACCCAAGTTATGCTCTGTACTCTGGATTCCCAGGTTAGGCTGATGTTTACGGCTCCAGAAACAGCTCTTTATGCTGCAGGCTAAAGTGTAGTCTGAGGGTTGAGAGCTAGTCATGAATAAGACCATAATTGGTGATTATCAGTATTGTACACAGCGTGAACCATTTTGCCTACAGAATTGTTAATAGTTTTCTGGAATGATAATTATTTAATCAGTTGTTTGTATAATTACCTGTTTAATGTCTGTCTTCCCTGCTAGACTATAAGTTCCATGAGGGCATGAAAGGTGTCTGTCTTGTGTACTGCTCTATCTCCAGCACATAGTAGGTGCTTAATCTTTGTTGAATGAATGAATGAAAGTGACTGCAGGTATTACAGGTGTAGTTGAGATTTATCTAGATAATCCCTACAGTGCACGAAAGTGAGGTTATTGTCTTCCCTAAATTAGAAAAGTCACCTTCCAGGCAGAATGGCCAGCAGGGCCCATATGTCTATACCTCATTCCTGGACTCTGCTACCTGAATATCTAGGTGTTAGCATAGAAGGGTTTAGGGTTGTCACTTTTTCCACGAAACCACACGTGTGGCTGGCCCACCACCTTGAATACTGTGAGGCAAGTTTTGTGAGGGTGACGGTGAAGCAATGAGAAAGTGCGTGGTTTTAACGGCGGGTGAAGGCCATAAAGCTACTACTAGTTAAGTTGTATAAAACTGAACTTTTTGGAAAAGAACGTTTGAAAATTTTGCTATTTTATCAAGGACTAGATAAAAGGCGTTTGGAAAAAAACAAAAGGCATTTGTTACTGTGGAACTCAGGTTGTTAATGATTAGTTTTATATGAAAGAAAACAGAATGGTCTTGAAATTCTCAAAATGACAGGAGTTCTTTTTAAAAATAGCAGTTTTATTTTCTTATCTGCTGTTTTGGGTTTCTGCCTTACTATTTGTGCTGAAAAGGAAAAAAGTTCTTTATTAAAACCATTTCCCATGTTTCTTTGTAGAATTTACAATGGGAATGATTTTACCAACGAAAGCTATGGCAACCCAGGAATTGACTGTTAAAAGGAAACTGAGTGTGAATCCCTTGCAGGTATGACCTCTGGTGGCCAGTACGTAGGGAGGGGAAAGCAGGTGAGCAATGAGAATGCTTCAGAGCTCTAAACAGCCCTTCCATGATGAACTGTAAAGGATAGCAAGGAGGGCCACTTCATCCATCCTTGCGTCCCTGCCACTTTTTTTGGAAATGATGAAATGAGACTTTCATCCTTGATGAAAGGGAATGTATAAACAGGGCTTTTTGTGGGCTGAATATTGAATTTAGTTTACAGCAGTGTTCTAAAGGTAGCGTTCTTTGGTAGACAACAGATTACAAAACCAGGTGACTTTGAGGTTCACATACCACAATGGAAGAACCTTCTGTCCAGACTTTTGGATTGAGAGGTTTTAGATTGTGTTCTTGGAAGCTGGCGGTGGCAGATTGACACCCTTTGGGCTTGAGAAGTGCTCTTGTCCTTCATCTGCTCATCTTTATGCTCTCTGGGCCATATTTAGATGTCCAAGTAGGAGTCGAGTATGAAGCCATAGCCTGGGGGTGGAACAGAGCTAAAATGCTAATAGGAACAGTCAGCTCTTTTTCCAAAGTAAAGACCAGGACTGATGGTGCTAAGTGGCTTTTCATGCTGTTTCCATGTGTCTGGAAGTGGTAATGTGGCATTTGGTGTTTTAGTGTTTTATTATTGGCATGCTAATTACCCTTTGGAACTTCTTCTCAAGATTCAGGCCTCATCTCCAGTGGCGTTGGGGGTAAGGATTCCCACTGTGGCAGTGCACATGACGGAACTGTTTGACACAGCTGCAGAGCAGCTGTACAGCATCTTTACTGTGAAGGACGTAAGTTACTTCTCAGGCTAGGTTCTTAATTGCTGACATGGGGAGATGTGCCACTCAGAACTGGGGCTGGTTTTTGGTTTCCTATATGGCCTTGTTTTTCTGATTGAAGGAATCTAGAATAATGGAGATAGAAGTCTCTAGGATAGCTTCTGAAAAATTTGAGCGGGGAAAAGATGGGCATTTGGGGGGAATATATCAGGATTTAGGGGATACACTAATTTACTGAGTTTTCTCCCTCTGAAAGAGAAGTAGAGTGTAGAAAAAGCTGTAAGTAAAAGCTATGTATTCAGGATTGAAAAAAAGAAACCCCAAAGCACAGTAACTGTTGTATTAATACTTTAGATTAAAAAGGTGATAGCATGTGCTGGAATAACATGTCTACTGTATGTTCTGCTTGGTTAGTTGGTGCAAAAATTTTCTAAATCTCCTGCTGTATTAGAAGTTGAAAAGGGAGGGAAATTCCAGATGTTTGATGGGAACATCACCGGTGAATATATAGAATTGGTAAGTAATCTTAGGGTTAAAGACAAGTTAAGCCGGGACTGAGTCTTCTTTCGGTTAATACTGCTTTTTTTAATCCATGCTGTTTGTAACTTGCTTTGGGTTTTTATCTGAGCTCACAGAAACTTGACAACTTTATAAAGTTGGTTATAGAGCAAATAAAAAGTTACATATATAACAAGTAATGATAAAGATGAAGCCTTAGTTTTCACATAATTGTGCAAACGCTTATGGTTTTAGAAGAAACAAATGTTAATTCCTCCCAATTCTTGGTCTAGAAGTTTCAGGTTTCTGCTACCTAAATCACTAGGGTCTGCATTGCCAAATGTCAGTTGCCTCATCCTTGACATTCTAGTTATTCTAGTTACCAATGTTACCACACTTTTATCCTTGATGTTACTGCTGTTAGGGACATTCTGGCATCAGGGACGATGAATTCTCAATGGTGCTGGCATATAAACTGGAAAGTGGGACTGTATGTTGTTCATTGATTACTTTTAGTATGTAGGGGTTTTAATGGAAGGATTTGGTGTTCTGTGTTGTAATATTGTAGGAAGTTTTAAAAGATGTTTTCAGTGGAATTTCCCTTTTGTTTCAGTTAACAAATAAAAAGATTGTCATGAAATGGAGGTGTCGGAACTGGCCAGAAGGTATGTTATTAGTACCTTTGTTAGTTACGAGTCCAAAAACACTCAAGCTGTTTTTCCCCCACTGTGAAAAGCTAGTAGTAGTACTATATGGATAAATGTTCCTTTTCATAATGCAGTGATAAGCTTCCTATTTTTTTTTCCAGAACACTATGCAACAGTTGCACTGAATTTTGTGCCTATTCCAGGGCAAACAGAATTACAATTGGACTGTAAAGGAGTTCCTGTCTGTAAAGAAGAGAATATGAAATTCTGTTGGCAGAAGCAGCATTTTGAAGAAATAAAAGGTTTATTGCAGCTGACCACCCTAAATGGTTGAATTAGTTAGATTTTATATGGGCATTACTTTTTCTAAGCAGAAAGTGTCAGGTTTACCTGTTATTCCTTTTAAAAAAGAAAACAAATTCTTAATTTATATTGGATGAAATCCATGGACTTATACAGAATTTAAAGCACTGTTTGTTTGAATCTGTACTATGACTAGACTCTGTATTGAGTTAAAAGCAGCAAATAACCTGAAATTAGGTATTAACCTTATCTCCCTTAGATGCTCCTCTGGGAACAGACTGAGCCCCTGAGTACAGACAGCTGACGTTTCCCAGGCTACAGCTTGTCCTGGCAAGCTTCCTTCCAGCTGTAGTTTTAAGTTCAGGAAGACAAAATAAACGGCATATTGATACTATTCCTTTATTTTACCACAGGGTTCTTAAGGTGTGCACCTCTTAGGTAGTGAGCCAGCGGCGTGCTGCATTCAGGAGTATGTTGAAGTGAGGGCGAGTTGGCTGTATTGTTAGACTTCTCCCTGCAACAGTTATTGACTTCCGGGTGGAGAGGACTGAAAAGTCTATGGGGATTAAGTTACTTTTTGGACTGCCACTAAATAGTTCGAATAAACTAGAATATGATGGGTAAGTGCTCCCCCCAGTCACAGTGTTCTCATTACTTTCATCTGAGAAGACTGAAGCAACGTATGTAAACAAATGAAAAGTCATCACAATCAGTTTAATTAAGTGCACAGAATAGCAATCAGTCATGTCAATAAAAATAAAACAATTATTTTTACATCAAGTGTGCTTTATTTCCTCCACAGGTATTCTGTTAAATAAAGCACCATTTATATATACTGCCAGGCCACAGCTAAAGAGGATTCTTTACAGAATCAAATTTCTTGTGGTTGTTCCGTATACAAGTAAACTTAATTTCGATAATAAGAACCACAGCGATCGGAGGCAATCTGCCTCTATTATAAGGTACAAAACTGGCACAGAGGACACCATATTATACACAGTAAAAATGCTGTAGGTTTAAATTACATTGTACAGGGCCAGGGAACCCTGTTCCTCCCAGACAGCCATATTAAATGAAAGCCACTACAGTGAACTCTTAATTACATAAAACATATCCATTATCTGATTGCCCTTTAGAAAGTATACTGAAGATGCAAATTTTTTTTCATCTGGAGTTCTGCCTGACCAAGAATTAAGCCTATAAATCTATCTTGCCATTCAAGCAGAGAGCACTGGACAAACTGAAGCACAAAAACAGAAATAAGCAAAACTTATACAAACAGCATTGGGGGGAGAGGGGGAAACCTTAAAAGTAGACATGCTACATCTAATGTCAAGAAGCAGCTTGATTTCCTTTGCCAGATATCCTTGTGACCACATGGATCGTAGATTCAATGGTCCTACACAGGGTATCTAAAATGTCGTGTTGCTGCATGTGACTAAAGAGTCCTCTGGAATGGCCACAACTGAGTGATAAAGCAGCCTCAGGGTCCTGGGAGGGCAAAGCTGGACCATCACAACTTCTCAAGTCAGCTAAGTCAGACAGAACCGCAGAGATAGAAGTAGAAGGGAACTCAGACTCTTCCTCAGCTAGGTTAGGATCCTTGGAACAGGGGAGGTCTTTAAATTCTTTACAGTCTTCAAATCTACCATTGTTGGACTGTTCTGCATGCTGTGACCTGATGTCTTCTGAAAACGAAGATGGGACTTCCATTCGGTATTCTTTAACAGAACTATTTTCAGGGGAGGGAAGATCTTGCTCAGTTCCTGGATCGATAATTGAGGAGTCTCTTGTCTCGTTGTCTGAAGTGCTGGTTGGGGTCAGGGCCTCCCTGGTTTCTGTTTTCAGGTCGCTGATGCAGCTGTCTACAGTATGCTCCTCATCACTGCTCACACGCCGCCTTTTAACAGGAGTCGCCCCTTCATCATCTGTGGAAATGAATGTCAAAACAAACTTCTCTGAAAGGAGTCATTCTGCTCACAGTACACTGGGGTGTTTGTAGGCAATTTTGTTTTCAGCATTTGAACATACAGTTATCGTAAAGTCAGTTACACCAACTATATTCTTCCCTTCTCCCACCCTCAAGGTAATATTAGTCCATAAAGCTAACCTTTAGTTTTTCTTTCTTTGGCTTCTTGCTCTTGGAGTGAGTTTCTCTGCTGCAGACAAGTCCTGCATTTGCTTAAAAGCTCTTGCAGAGTTGGAATTAGAGCTGGGTTTAATTGTTTGGGAGTGTGTACCGACAGGAGCAAAGCAAGTGCCCGCAGGTCCTAGAGAAACCCAGATGTGAACATTTCAAATTCCAAAGCCAACATTTTGATACAGTTGTTTACTTTTCCAGGAATCCATCCTGGTTTCTCTAGCATTTTTAGAAGAATGCTAAAACTAGAAAGCCAGCATTATGATACTACTATATTTCATTGGTTCCAAGTCACTCCTACCAGTATTTTATGCACCACATCAAGTCAGACTACAGACTCAAATAGTACTTAGTGAAAATGGAAAAGGAAAAAAAAAAAATCAATAATAAACTTACATAGGAATTTAAAAAACCTTGAACGATCCATGAGAAATTTAGGCTTTATTAATCCAGAAATCTCAGTTTCTCAAGGATGTCACAAATAGTAAGGTCTTCCTCAGCTCTGTCATCTCTTCTGGCCGCTAAGCATTTTGTTACGCTGGACACATGCTAGCACATTTTTTCCAGTGTGTTCTCTTCTGCTGTAACACGACTATCATGGGAGTCTATACAAGGCAACTAACTGATTTCCTAGTTTTAACTGGCTTTATAATCAGTAGATCATTAATCTGATTGTTTCACTTATTTATGAACCATAGGCAACAACAGAAACATCACAAGTAGTATTTCAAGAAATGTAAACAAGTAGAAATAAAAGGAATGTCTCCCCTTAGTGGTCTTATTGCCCTTAACATTTAATGACATTACATCATGTCTTCTTCTAAGGTAACAAAGTGTGTGCTACATACATCAAAGGCATAGTGAACACATTTTAAAAGACTAGTTTTTTCATCATATATGACTTGTGAAGTTTGAATATTAAAGTTACTATAGTAAAA